>NC_058130.1:152066043-152134852 GCF_016433145.1 Gracilinanus agilis
ATCTATGTCATGTTAATTGCTATTCCCTAGATATAAAAATTATCTCCATTAGATTTTGACCTCATAGATGGTGGAGAAACTTATGGTAGGGGAGAAACAAAGCTCACAGAGGATAGGAATAGTCTAAGAACTAAAATCAATATTTCTCTGTGTCCTCTACACTTTCTTTCTACTATTTCAATGTACATAATTTTGCTCTTTACTGCATTTTCACCGACAATGATATTCCCTCTTCTCTGGGTTTCATGACTCTGTTGGTTTCTCCTCCTTCTTGTCATACTGCTCCTTTTTACCATCTCTTCTAGATGTACATCAATGTCATACCTACTCCTCACTGTGGACATGTATTCTTTTTCCTAAAACAGGAATATGACTGTGTTATCCCTCTAAGGGTCTTTCCCAGGGCCTTTTCTCTTTTCTCTCTCTGTTCTCACACATGATGATCTGATCAGCCAAGGCAGGTTTAAGTATGATCTCTACGTAGATAAGTCTCATATCTATATTTCCAACCCTAGTTCCTCTCTTGAGTTCTAGGCCCATATCACAAACTCCCTGTGGGAAACCTCAAACTAGATGTCTTGTAGACTTCTCAAACTCAAAATGTCCAAAACAGAAGTCTATATCTTTCCTTCTCAGACACTCTTCTCTTCTGAGATTCCCTGTTCCTGTTAGAAGGACCATCATCCAGTGATTTCAGAGTACATCTTCAGAGTCATCTTCTGGCCTTTCTGCTTCAAGTCTTTCTCAACTCCAAGCCATTCTAGATATAGCTGCCAAAGTGATATTCTTAAAGTAGAGACATGATTATGTTTCCCCTCTGTCCTTGGGTCCCATTTCCCAATTACTAAACTCCAGGTGCTTCTTTTTTACCTCTAGGATTAAATGTCTACCCTCCTATTTGTCATATTTAAAACTCTTCCCAACCTAGCACCTTCCCATTTTTCCAGAATTAAAAACAACAACAACAGCAACAAATTACTTTCATACATATTCTACTTTAGCATGCTGGACTACTTATTGTTCTACACCCACAACTCTCTTTCTTTTGTCTGAGTGTCTCTTGGCTGGCTATTCCCCAATGCCTGGAATGCTCTCCCTACTTAATTCTGCCTTTCAGAATCTCTTTAAAACTCTGTTTAGGAGGCTTAGTGCATTAAGAGCCAGGCGGAGAGATGGGAGATCCTAGATTCAAATTTGACCTCAGACTCTTCCTAGTTGTGTGACCCTAAGCAAACCCTAATGCCTAGCCCTTACTGGACTTACTTCTTGCTTTGGAACAAATACACAGTATTGATTCTAAGTTAGATAGTAAGAATTTAAAAAATGACTGTAGACTGTAGACTTCCTGGTCTAATCAGCTACTCATGCCTTCTCTTAGAAATTTACCATTATCTGTTTTTTTCTGTCTCTTGTTTATATCTATACAAGATGTCTCCAACATTTGGAAAATTTGGAAAAACCTTGTAGGCAGAGACAATAACTTTTTCTTTGTATCTCCAGGACTTAATAGAGTGGCTAGCACATAGTATTCACTTAATATAGATTTGTTAATTAATTAATGTTATGTTATGTTACTTATGTTCTATATATCAAGTAAATTTAAGCTCTTGGAAGGCAGGAACAGGTCCATTTAAAAAATTCTTTGTGTGTCTGCCACTAAGCAAAATCACTTCACATACAATAGGCACTTAAAACATGGTTGTTGAATTGCAGAAATCCTTTCCTCATTCCACTTCTATTCCCCAACCATATTTTCCTTTCTTTATCATTTCTTTTTTTCCCTTTCCTATAATTCTCTATTCTCTGCCCTTCAGATACCTTAGGGAAGCACTGTCTCCATCTTGTACATTTAATTAATTCAGTAGAACTCAATTAAAATTAACAAACAATTGTTAAGCTCCTGCCCTTTGTGAAGCATCATGTAGGAGGTCAGTGACAAACAAAATCAGTAAGGCAGATCTGTCCTCAAGGAGCTTATAATGACCTACCTGGGCTTGTAAGACACATTACTTATTACTTTAATCTCTGAAAGGATCTGTGGTTAAATCTGAGGGGCTACTACTTGGCTGTTCTTCATACTCAAAGAGGGCCAAAATGGCATTACGGGGTGATATCTTTTGATTTTTGCATAAATTGGATTTAAGTGAGTCAGAGCTACAAAAAATTGTCAGTCTCTCTCTTCCAGAGTCATTGAAATCCAGTGGCAAGACAAAAGTCAGATTTTCTAGGGATGGCTCAGAATGCAGGGATGACCTTAGCTTCCTCCTCCTCTAACCAAGTTCTAAGTGTTAGTACTTGATTCTGCTGCCTTGATGGTTTTTAGAACAAATTGTTCCTGTCTACCCCTTCAACTAGGGGAAGTTTTCACATGCTTGGATAGACAACCCCCCAATTCACCTATGAGTCTAAGGCCTGTCAGTTAACCTCAACCTTGTTGAGGTAGACAACCTGTTGGGACAGTTTATCTAAGAGTGGCCTCTGCTTATGCTAAAGTTATTTGGAGCCACAGGTGAGAGGTGGATAGCAGGTGGATGGCAGGTGGACATCAAAGGAGGAAAGCAACCCTGAAGAAGGCTTGGCAGGCTCTCACATCAGAGGTACTAGTCTTCCCTGAACATTCTCTGTACATCTTTTGGGTAGCTAGGTGGAGCAGTAGTGAGTTGGGCCTGGAATCAGGAATATTCATCTTCCTGAGTTCCAATCTAACTTCAGAAACTTACTAGCTGTGTGATTCTGGGCAATCACTTAACCCTGTTTGCCTCAGTTTCCTTATCTGTAAAATGAGTTGGAGAAGGAAATGGAAAACTGCTCCTGTATTTTTGCTAAGAAAACCCCAGATGGGGTCACAGTGAATCAGACACAACTGAAAAATGATTGAAAGTGACTGACTACTTATACCAACCATTGATATTTTGCTCTTTGTAGATAATCTTCATGAATTACTATGACCAAAATAATCCATCTTTTAGTAGACTGTCTTCTGGTTTTGAATTTATTGCCTTACATTTGTCATCAAGCCTGTAATAGGATAATTTTCAACTAGATAAGAATAATTGAAGCTTGGGTTCTGCTGACATAGGACTCAAGAACCTGCAGTCACATATATATCTCAATGAAGCATCATTGGGGGAAGATGTGCACAAATGCCTATAATTTAAGTTAGTGTAAAGTAAGTATTAGGAAAATCAAAAACAAAGTTTAATGAAGAATTCACAGAAGTAAGTTTACTTCCTATTGCAAGAATCAAACATTAGATGGTATGAATTCTAGACATAGGCAATGTTGTAAGCAAATGTGTGGAGCTGAGAAAAGGAAGGGATATTTCATGCTTTAGTTTAAAAGGAGCACAAATAGGGAATGTGAAATCAGTCTGATAGAGAGCTTATATTGTAGCCAGATGGTAGAGACACTTGAATACCAAGCTAAAGAGTTTGATCTTTATTCAGTAGACAGTTGGGACCAATTGAAGGTTTTTAAGAAGGGCAATAGCACAATTACAGCTATGCATTAGGAAGATCACTCCAACAAAGAATAAGAAGAATAAGTTGGATAGATGAAAGACTGGAATCTAAAAAGTTATTGAAATAATATAGGCAAAAGGTAATTTGGGCTTGAACTAGGATTGTAGCAGGAGGAATGCAAAAAAAGGGACGAGGTGCCAAAGCGATGACAATGTTTTGAATGTGGTAGGTGATAGAAAAAGAGTAAAAGATATATTTGAGGTTTTGAGAACCTGGAGATTGGTGATGCTATTAATAGAAATTAGGAAATTTTAAAAAGTCAGATTTTTTTTTTTAACCCTTGTACTTCGGTGTATGGTCTCATAGGTGGAAGAGTGGTAAGGGTGGGCAATGGGGGTCAAGTGACTTGCCCAGGGTCACACAGCTGGGAAGTGGCTTAGGCCAGGTTTGAACCTAGGACCTCCTGTCTCTAGGCCTGACTCTCACTCCACTGAGCTACCCAGCTGCCCCTTATTTTATTTTATTATTATTATTTTATTTTATTATTATTATTATTTTATTTTAAAAAGTCAGATTTTTGAAAGAAGATGATCAGTTTGAATATGATCTTAAATTCTTTGAGGATCAGAATCCTATCTTGATATTTTATTGCATGCCTACAATTGTGAATGAATAAAACATTGTATGCCTATTAAAAACCAAACACACTGGAAGTGCTAGATTTGTAAATAGAAAAAAAGAATATAGAACCTTTTCTCAAGGATCTCCTATTCTAATTGGGTAAGATGAGAGGTATAAGACAGCTCAACTTCGGAGGACATGGGAAGATGCGAGACTCTAAAGGTGGAGCCAAAGATGTGTGGATGTCGAAGCACTAGAATCCTTATAGTGCATCAGCTGGGATGCCCTTCAGGGTGCAGAACTCAGAGAATGGTCCACCACTCTGGAGAAGTGAGAAATTGAGTGGTTCGAAGGTTTGGAGGCAGCTAAATGACTCGGATGATAGAGTGCTGAGCCTGGACTCAAGAAGACCTAAGTTCAAATCCAGCCTCAGACACTCATTAGCTGTATGACCAGGGCAAGTTACTTGGAAATGGCAAACTACTCCAATATCCTAGCCAAGAGAATTGCATATGGGGTCATGAAGCTTCAGACATAACTCAACAACTAAACAACAATGAGGTCTGAGTAAAGAATATTGGTTCCTTCTGGTATGGATAGTGAACATTGTCTATTTAGGAAAGTCAAAAGAAAAGAGAAAATGAACAAGAAGGTTGGATGTGATTTACAGGATTTTACTTATTTCTAGGTAAGGATAGAAACTTCTCAGAAAAGAACCTTACAGGAAAGTATAGAAATCCCTATGAAAGACTTGATAAAATTCTGATTAACTGTGGGAAGTAAACAAAAATCAATATCTGCTTTTGATATGACCAGGAAATGTCACCCAACCAAACCACTGGTTTGGATCTAGTCTTGCAGACACTAGGATAAGTTCATCAGCCCATGCCTTTGAATTTTGGTTGGGCCATTGAAATTCCAAATAGGGTCTTCTCATTGCCCCAGGTAAGGAAGATTCATAGAAAATCTAGAGTACCATACTCTTCATTTGTTTCCCAAATGCCTGAATTGCTGTTGAAGGCCAGAATACAATACCACTTAGTAAGTTACATATATAGGAGATAGTTTTGTTCTAATAAAGAAAAAAGTACTTAGTAGGAATCTGTTTATACCTACCCAATTATATTGAGAGAAGATAATTAAAATTAATTTTTAAGTTTATAGATGAAGACTTTCTGGAGTTTTTGCAAACCACTTAAGGATAAAATGAATGTGATTCCTGGAATGTACTCTCTTTGGTTATCTGAATCCTATTCCTAGACTAAAAGGAAATCAGGCAATATGCAAATAGCCTTCTGTAGATAAGGTGCTCATCTCAGATAAGAAGTATCTCTAAAGGTCTGTGGTCTTTCTCTAGAGGTCTGTGACTTGTATAGAGCTTGTTCAGGGATTTCAATACTGGTAAACTTAATGGATCACAAAACCCTTAGGCTCATTATCTCTTAAAATCCAGAATATTTGAGCAATCCAATCTATTTCATACTAGAACAATTAATTTAATCTGGAGAAATTCCACTACTGGGTATAACATTTCTCTTTGGGGCTATCTCCTCTATAGTTATTTGCACTAGTTGTCCATGTCCCCAGAAGGTAGTTCCTATGTCAGTGTCCTATAGTATCTATAGCTGCCATTTTCTATTCATTAGGGAGGGTTACAATCTTTGAGTTTATCACTGTCATTGGGTGATTGTTTCCTACCCATATGCAGGTATCCCCATTTTTAAACACCACTACCACTCTGGAGATTATAGCTATTACTGCTAAGTGGACTTGGCTACTAACTTTACTTGAAGGGATCTTGTATGGGATATCCAAATTTCCTCAATTCATTTCTTCAGTGGAAGAAAAAAGAAATAAACTTTCCTCTCCCTCCCAAACAGTCTCTCAGTAGCTTTCTTTCTACCACTTTCTACCACTAGCCCAAGTTAATTTTGACCTCAATGACTCCAGATTGATCTGCCATTATATTCTTGGAATCATAAGTGTATCTTATTCTTTCAACCAGCATACTTTTATTCAACACTTCTGGATTGTCATCATCTGTCTTTATCCAAACACCAATACATTTTCTTGGTCTCACACTAATAAGTGACTGGTTTTATTTGGTTTATATTTTTTCATTGATTGCTTCAATGGATTTTTTGGGCCACCTGTGATTATTTTTTGGTGGGAGAAAAGAATGGAAATACCCCGCATTGGTAATATTAAAAGAATGGGGGTAGGCATGGCAGGCAGAGATGCATTGCCAGGAGGTATCTGTTTTATGACACTTGATGTTGGCTCAGAAATTACAAGCTACTCAACTGGTCTCATATGATACCTCCTCAGTTACATGTAGTCTTAGTTAAAAACATTCTTCCTGCAAGGTAGATTGTTGGATGGCATGATTTCACTTTGAAAAAAGACATCTATGAGATTTTTTTTTAATAAGTTCAACTAGCTTTCTAATTCTGTATGGTGGATTGGAATCCTTTCAGTGGTTGCAGTAACACAGGGAAAAGGACTCGGGTTCCCCTTCCTCCTCTGTAAAAGTTCTTAAGTGCCAGACATTCGCTTTCAGGAGAATAATGGGAGTTAAAAGGAATACACTTACACTAAGTATGAGTGAGGGGCAGAAGACTTCTTTTTGTGGAGGAGTGGAATAAAGAAAAACAAAAAGTCTTTATAACAGCTTGAGTAATTCTTGTATGTATCAGACAGATAAGACTTTTAAACAAAAGTTGAAAAGATTATTGATGCATTCTGGAGGCATGTTGATTGAGTTATCTCACAAAAGACTAATAAAGTCACCCTTTCCCCCCCCCCCCCATTCTCCTATCCTTCACTGCAATAGTAATGGAATTTTTAGAAGGAAACCTCTAGAAGAGGTGGAACTTTAATAAATGATGACTTACAAGGAGAAGAGTAGTCAGGGACCATGCCAAAAGACAAAGGTAGAACCAAGAATCAGTAAAGCATAGAAAGTTTTTGCAAGATGGAATCATGAGCAGTAGTCTAGTCTTGCTGCAATTAACTCTATGTTTTTATCTGATCCTTTGGTATGAGTCTGGTGAGGGATGGAGGGAGGACTGAGAATGGGTCTATTGCTTTATTTTTTTCAGTTATTTACTTGGTTAATCTGTATCAGTTAAATGTTTTGCTATTTGAGTTATGCCTGGTATCTTGAAAGGAAGATTATATTGGATGGGTGCTTGAGCCATATTTGAAAAACCATGATTACTCCCCAAACCCTAAACTGAATATTAGGAGTTCCAGAGTTGTGTGGGACTCATTTATTAATTTATTTAAGTATAGAAATGCAAATGTGGATCAATGAAGGATAGAGAGCTTATTCAACCATGAAATAAGTTTTCCTCATCATTCATATAAAAGAGGGCAAACTCTTTTAAGAGAAAACAGCCATTTTGTTCAATGGAAAAATTGTCTTTTCTTATCCATGGCCTTTACCTAACCTCATGGACCTAACCTTTCATAAAGCAGTATCTGCTATGTGGCATATAAAAAAATCTCAAAGATACTTGACATAAACCTATGTTTACCTCTTTTATCTACTGCCTGCTCTACGCCAGTCAGACTCATTCCAGTCTTGAGAGAAGAAAAATATGAGGGTAGAGGGACAATGAATAACCTAGATCCACCCAGGATATGACTATAAGACTTCCTTCTGTCCTTGCCTAACCCCTTAGATCTATAGCTTAGAACAGTGTTGGTGAAGGTTTTCAAGTTCTAGTTCCCAAAATGCAATTCAAGCTACTTGTGAGTCCCCTGCATTACCCCAGGGAGTGGAGGGAGGAAGTGCTCACTTTGGGCAGCTTGGACAGAGGGGTGGGGCATGCAAAAAATGTCCTTGGGCACTGTGGAGATGGGGAACGGAGCAGCCCCTCCCCAGTCCCCCCTCACCCCCAGTAGGCTGGGCACACGTGCCAATACTTCGCCAAAGCTGGCCTAGAATGTCCCACCTGGAAGAGTGGCAGAAAATCAGGTGGAGGGGAGGAGGAGTCATTTCCATTTCACAAAGCTTGGGTGAGAGGAGCATCAAGCTCAACATATGTCATAATTGGGCTTTATGCAGCATTTAAAATGCACTACATGGAAATTCCTCACCCATGGAAATAGAAAGATGGAATGGAATAGACTAGATGATTATGGTGTCAGTGATTTTCAGTGAAATAACACTTTCCGTACCAGCTCCAGTTTCGAGTGGGAGAAGGCAAAAATAACATAGTTCCTGAAATTGCTTTTTTTTTTCCTTTTTTTTTTTTTTAAAGGAGCCCTATGAGGAAGTTGAAATACCTAAAAAAAGAGAAGTAAAAATGTCTTTTTTTATTGGCCCCTTTCAACTGCTTTCCTGTAACCTTCTTGGATACCCTTCTCCTGGAATCCTTTGCCTTTTTTTGACCTTTGACCCTTCTTAATGGTTAATAGTTAAATTATTGAATTTTGTAGTTGAGAGTTATGGTGGTTGTTCATGATAGGCACTAGAATCTCATGGAAAGAGCACTGAACAGAGTAACTAGGTGGTACAGGGGATAGAACACCTATCATTATTGGGAGGATCTGAGTTCATATCAGACCTTAGAAACTTAGTAGCTACAAAACCCTGAACAAATGGCTTAACATCCTTTTTGCCCCAGTTCCCTTATTTGCAAAATTAGGATAATAATAACACCTACCTTCCAAAGTTGTTTTAAGGAACAAATGAGATGACAATTGTAAAGTGCTTTGCCTAGAGCCTGGCACATAGTAAGTCTCTGTAAAAGTTATTCTTTATTATCATTTCATTATTTCCGATCCTGAGTCAGGACACTGGAGTTTGAATTTAGTCTCTGCCTCCTTCTCACTGTATGACCTCAGGGGAATTGCTGAATCATTTGAGTTTCAGTTTCCTAATCTGTATAATGGGTCTAAAAACACTTGTATTAGCTACCTTACAGGGATTGTCATCCAAGGGATTAAAACACTCCAGACATCACAGAGAGACATAGAAATGCGTGCTATTCTCATCCCCTACTTGTCCATTTCTACATTCTCTCTGTTCCTTGTCTTTTATAGAATACACATTCTTTAACAGCTAAGAATGTACCATAGAAGCAAGACAAATGAGGAGTTTTGAGCTCTGCCGCAGTCTGGTGGGGTTGAAGTTACAGAGATGGGCACATAGGGCAGTCCCAAGGAACCCGTAGCACTCCCTCCACCCACTGCATCACAACTCTCTCCCTTTGCGAATGACTTCAGCTGAAAGTAATTAGTATGGTTTCCATGGTACCCTTATCAAAAACATCTTGCCAGACAAAAGTAATTTCTCTAAAGATGCAGGTGCGCAGCATCTGAGGCCAGGCTGCGCCACAGTCGTTCCCCCACACATATCCAAGCAGAATGGTACCCAAATATCCCTGCTTGCATTTTTTGTTGGCTTTCAATGGCGAGCTCCTGGCCCATCCAGGTCTAACGTGAAAATATCTGGTAGGTGTACAGATTCCTGTATTCTTCACTAAAGAACAAATCATGGTAGCTTTCTTAGACTCTTATCCTGATTTTGCCCCATTATGCCTCACCTGATTCAGAGGTGGGTGGAAAGGATAGATCTAACAAGGCTTCAGGAGCAGCTATGCCAGTTCTGAGCCAAATGAAATGTACCCTTGGGTCATTTTCCACCTCACAGAGCCCCACATCCAGGAAGCAAACTGCCTCAGGGAAAAAGACGAGGTCTAGGACCCAGCTACAAAAGATATCTTACCCCAAATAGGGTATCAAAGTACCTCTGCTCCCAAGAACCTACAGGTTTTCCACTGACACCAGTTTTAGTTTTTTCCAAGGAGATAATCTTATCACCAAATGCACATGAAAGTGTCTGGTTAGATGCAATCTGATATCCTTTATCATCAAGAGAGCTGTCCAGGAAGAGATCATCTTAGCATAAAAATAATAAAAACCCATGAGCAACTGTTAGAAGTGTTATTATCAAGGATTGCTCTTTGGCCAACTAAGGCCCTCTGCTTCTGCTTGACTTGGTCCTGTAAATATCTCAATAATTTCCCAGGACTGTGCTAGCATCTGTCTTAGTGACTTTGCCCCAATCCCACTGTCTGGTTTTTATAATGACTCTCTGAGGGATCTGGATCATTGACTAAAAAAATTATAATTTTATTTATCTGGGTTTTTAACAGATTATTAAAATGTATGTTTTTATTATAAACAATACATTATTGTGCAAGACAACATATATGCCATATATGAAGTATTACCCATATGTATGCAATATTACACAACTTTTACATATAAAGTGTGTAGATTTCAAACTTTCTTAGAAAGTATACAAGGCAACATGTGGAATAGCTAATTTGTAGACACATCTTTTCTTTTCAGTAACTAAGAGATAATAATAGGGATTTGACAATATATAAAGACAAGAAAATGTGATATCACATAGATTGTTGCTTTTTTTCCCAAGCAATTTTAAGTATTATGAAAACCTGAGCCATGGCCTTTGGAATGCAAGTTTCAGGAAAAAAATGCATGGATAACACCAAAAGTGTGTAGAAATTCAAAATGCTGAGGTGGCCTCTTCTCTGCATTGAGAAGAAGATCTGGCCATCCAAGGATGGACATTCTTCCATGAGTTTAGTTATTGATGACTGGCAGCTAAGATACTTATTCAATAGCATAAATGTTTGCATCCACAGACTGCTGGGGCCATTTTGTGAAGAGTCTAAAATAGAGGTCAATTTTCACTTCAAAGTCAAAATAAATAAAAACTGTAGCAATATTTTTTTCTCCTTGGTCACAGCCATTTTTTGCCTCATCTTCAACACAAGAAGACAAGGTTGCCTAAGCAATAGTAATAGTAACCTGAAATTCACTGGATCCATTCCCTGTTCCCCACCCCATCCCCCTGATGATCCTAATTAACACATATGTAAGATATTATGTTAGCTGGCATATGTGGTAATAATAACATACATATATGCCAGCTAATATTATATACACACGTACATGCATATATATTTATAAAACCTTAAGTTTGCAAAGCACTTTATTAACAGCCACAAGGGGGTAAATTTCCATTTCCTGGGCAATGCTTTGTCCCAGTGGTAATGAGTTGTAGGATACTACAATAGGATTACAGGGTTTAAGGATGTCCAACTTTTCCAGTGAGGACAGGATACTATTCATCTGTAGATACAACTCCTTTTACATGGTAGGGAAGAATGAGAACTCCAGGCTGCCCTTGATTGAATTCAACTCACATACGAATTGTTCAGTTAATCTCCTCCTAAAATTCAGGGACTTTTGTACTGGGGTCGAGTTTTTTGGGTACAGAATCAGTTATTCCTATTAATTGAATGTGAAAATTTCTTGCATTTAGTTCTGCTTTTTAAATTTTATTACATCAACAAGATGCAAGGTAGGGTAAAACACTTTTTCTAGATTCTAGTTTCCTTTTGAATAATTATTAGCCATTAAAAAAAGAATTTAAAAAAATTTTAACCCCACCCCTTCAACCAAGGCAAAGAGTCACCAAGATTAAGGGCAAAGAGATTGACCAAGGTTCAAGGTATCTGACAGACTTCAAGCCCATTGGTCAGTTAGAAGAGTGTCTGTCCCAGGCATGTGAAATTCCTCTGGTGGTAGGGCTGGATGACAACAATTTGTTTCAATGACTATGAAGGAGGCAGAAGCCAGTACTTAGAGCTTGTTCAGACAATAAAGACATCAAAGCCATCCACTGCATTCCAGACCTTATTGTCAGTCCTGACTTTTGTCTTGCCACTGGATTTTGATGACTCTGGAAGAGAGAATGGAATTGATGACTTTGGGTGACTCTGCCTCCCTTACATTCGATTTATGTGCAAGTACCCTATGATGTCATTGGTCCTTATTGAAAATGAAGGACAAACAAGAAGAAGTGAATAGTCCAAAAATCTTCCCTCTCTCCTTACACTCTAAAACTATTCTTATAAGTACTTTCTTTTTGTGGCTGGATTGTTTTCTAATTACTTTTCCTATGATTTGCCCTTCTAATTATTCTGATTCATGGGCTTATTTACTTACTCCTTTTTAATTTTCTCTTGGTTCCTCCTGAGGATAAACTTCTGAAGAACTAGGTTTGACTTCCTCTTCTAATTTCAGTGTCATTACTTTCTTAGCTCTGACCTCATGCTCTATAGTTTCTGTTTTGTTTGATTCTTAGAAATAATATAAATGCATGAAAGCTGAAATGTCAGATGTAAGCTTTATAGTGTGATAAGAATCACCCTCTGTTTCATGCTGTGAAATCCATTCTTAATTCTCTCCCTTATGATCCAACTCTTTACAAAAGGGTATCTCTTGTTTTTTGTTCTACTCCAATATTCCACTCCCACTCTATTGATGCTTGCCCTTCAGGATCCATAAATCTCATCTCCTAGGATAGAATCATTATTCCTTCTCAAGTGTGGTGTCTATATACATCCAGTCCCTTCAGCCTATTGTTCTTCTTTTCTTCCACATGCCCTTCCCCATTTTTGAGACACTAAATTAATTGTGTCTTCACTATTCACCTGGCGATTTGTTAGGGATGTTTCACCTATTCTCCTATACTATTTACCTCTCCTCTTCCCATCTAAGCAAAATTTGTACTTTACTATTTGTCTGCCAATGATATACTGATTTATTTGTAATGAATCAAGGGGACTTTATTCATTGAATAACTCTCCCACTTTCCATTCACTTGATATAGCTCTTAAATCTTTAGCCAATTAGTTTCTTTTTGACCCTCAATGATCACCCTTTGTTCTTTATTTTATCCTATAAGTCCATCTTTCTCTTTTAAAAGTAAAAACTTATAAGCAGGAATGATTTCATTAATTGGCCTCCTGTCATTTTGTGTTTCTGATTACGATTAATTGTTTGCAAGCTAAATAATCTGCTCAACCATAGATTTTTAGAGAAATGCTTCTCATTTTTTGAATTTCCATATTTTTTCACTAGTGATTAGACTTGGGTTTTCAGGTTATGTTGCTTTGGGTTGCATTTGATCTTTCACTTTTTTGAATATACTTCCAGTTCTCTCCAGAGATTGCTCATGAATGTAGAATAATACTGAGTTATTAGAAATGCTTTTCCTTCATGATTGAAGATCTTTCTTTTGATTGTTCATATAATTAACTGTTTATTATTGAAATTTTGAAATTTATCCATTGTATGCAGTACAGTTTGAAACAATTCCCCCCCCTCCCCCCCGAAAGTCTGGATCCTTTGAACTAGGTTTTTGTCTCTATTAAGTTCTTGATAACTTTCATGTTTTACTTCCTTCAGTGTTGTGTTCAAGTATTTTCATTTGCCATTTTCTTCCAGGAGATTTTTTTGATCCTTATGCTATTCTTCCCTCTCATTTCTTTATGGTCGATTCTTTAGCTTGCATAGAATTAGTGCGTTTCTTTGAACATAACAGCCTCTTGTTTTATTTTGGCCAACTTTGTTCTAAATATGTTTCTCTTTCTCAGAGATGTTGATTCTTTGGAGGGGGTTTCTATTTAATGTTCAGGTTTCCTACTCTGCACTTTGTGAATATGTTTAATTCTATGTTGAGATTACTGATTTCTGATCTAAATTCATTCTTAATTTCTTTTTTTAAAAACTTTATTTCTCCTCTGACCCATTCTGGGATTTTGTGCTGTTCCTGTGATCTCTGAGCAGTTTATAAAATTCTCTTTTTCATCATGTAATTTTGATTGATTTATCTTTATATGATAATACTTTATCAGCGTGTTTTGGTGTGTCACTTTGAAGATTTACTCATATTTCCTTCTGTTTTTAGTGATGCTCTCTGTTGGTTTATTTCCTTAAATTCAAGACTTATGCTAAAGCTTTTTCTCGCTTTAACATTTGGTTTTTTTAAACCTTTTTTTTTTTTAGTATTTCCCATTGCATTTCTCTGGTTTTCTGCTTCATTCTTTGGCACATTTCTTTTTTTCTTCTGCACAGACCTCCAATATGGAGCTGTTGGGCATCCTCAGTTTCTTCATATTGATTTTTGGGGTCTAATCAGTATAGATTCATATCCTGAATAAACTCCAGAAGGGAAGATCTCGTTCTATCTGGATTCTAGTCCCCTATCTCTCAGGCCCAATACTTAGCCCCTTGGCCTTTGACTCTTGGCTCATTGCCTGTTCTGTTATGCCCCTTCAGGAACTCTCCTTTTTCTTTGCATGATGAGGCAGAGTCATTGTGTTGGTGATACAATGAATAAGTGTGTTTCATCTGCTTATGCCATCAGATGGGGAAGGAGTGGAGAGTACAGCCAAAGCCCTCAATATACTAATAAACTAGAGAACTGAAATTAAATAGATGATTATTAGTAAAAAAAGTGTAAATGATTGCAAATGACAAATTATCATTTGGGATTGCAATGGGGAATATATAAATTGTTCAATATCAGAGAAAAAAATTAAACTTTTTATCAGAGAATTTTGATTATTTCAATACTTAAAGGAACTGTGATACCATTAGTGTGGTTTACTACTCCACCAATACTGATTACAATCTTTCTCTCACTTATTGAAGCTACTATGCCTGACTTCCATCATCTTGCCATCAATGTATATTACCTGATGAAAAAGTACCAGGTCCAAATGGGCTGATAGATCATTTTTTTCTATGTGTTATATAGTGTAATTAAGCATTAAATGAAGAAATAATCCTTGCAAAATATAGACTTCCTAAATATAGATAAATATGGCTACTTCATAGTTTTCTAAAGCAAATCTGGTCTTGATTTAGAAACCTGACAGACTTATCTAAAAATGAATATGAAAAAATTTGCCTAATCAGTACAGATGCAAAATATTAAAATATTTGGCAACATAAAGCAGAAATACATTGGAAACTATTACTCATATTCAAGTAGGAGTTATATCAGGTATTCTAGAAATTCAATATTGGGAAAACTACCAATAAGAATAAAATTTAATCATATTATTTGTATGAATATTTGTAGCAAAAGTCTTTGACAAAATTCATCAAATTTTTTATTTTAAAATACTTAGAATAATAGAAATTATGTTATCTCTAATTAATACAATAAAATATACATACTTTCAAACAAAAGTTGACATTGTATATGATGGAGAACCTAGAAAAATTCCCCCTGAAGGCAGTTTTGAAACAGATATCTACTTTTATCACAACTGTTTGACACAGTAAAAGAAATGTTAGTAATCATAAATCGGGGGGAAAAGTTAAAGGAATTATATTATTAGATGTGAAGTATCATCATGTGGAGATGATGTGACTATCAAAATAGAAAATCCTCAAATTTCTACCAAAAGAAAAAAAAAAAACACCTAGTTGAAGCTTGCAGAAAGGAAGACAACCCCACAAAATCATTGATATTATCACATACTATAATTTGATACCTTAAAAGTATTCAACAGTAGTTGCTTGGAGCAAATTCATTTGAATGAGTGGATACATTTGTGTTAAGCTTCAGAAATAGGAAAAAAAAAACAAAATAACTGAAAAAAACCCTCAGATCTCAGGGTCTATGACCTAAATGGGGACATCCTAGGAGTGGAAAGGGTTAGACTGGGCTGAGGAAAGCTCCCATGGGTATGAGAAGGCTTTGCAATTCCAGGTATTCTTTATGAGTAATACAGCATTGGTCTTTAAGTTCAATGTGAAATAGGTCATGTAGGACAGTCTGCCCCAACTGGGGACATTTAGGAAAAAGGGGCAGCCCATAACTTGGAAAATTCTTTCCATAGCCTGGTAAAATGACTAATGTTGTCCTTGTCCTCCTCCTCCCATCTCCAACCCTATGAGGAGAAGGAATATGGTGGGAAGCCTTGGCCTGGTAGCCTAAACTAGTAAGAGAGCTGGGACAAATATAATTCCTGGCATAGGGTGTACAGAAGACAAGGAAGTGTATGAAGAATACATACTCCAACACTCCATTCTGATGTCAAAAAAATTGGTAAAGTTTTTATTATACATCCAAAAGGTAACAAGAAACATTTCATGGAATATTTGTCTATCTCACATAGTAAAGTTCATGATAAATACTCACAGAAAGATCAACATGAAAATAAATATAGCGTATACAGCAAAATTGATTGCATAGGTAGAGAAATGCATGAAGAGGTAGACAAATTCTCTAGAGAACTCTTTAAAATTTTATAAATTAAATCCCCACATCCTTTGATCCCTGGCAACCTTTATGCAAAAGTGGAAATAGATGGAGGTAGAGAGAAATATGTTTCAAAACATTAGTGAAAAATAAGGAATGTGAGTGGTCAAATGCAGAAACTTCATAGCTCTATATCATGAATACTTTCTTTACTAGAATCAGTAGACATGATATGGTGACCAGCAAAAAAATTCTATTTTCTTCTTATTTAGTTATTTAAAAATATTTTATTGCCTCAATTACTTGTAATAATCTTTAGAATGCGTTTCCAAAATTGTAAGTTGATAAAAAAGTTTGGTCATAACTAAGCAAAGTTCCTTAAAGTTAAAACATAAAGAACTATAAACAGGAGAAAAGACATAAAGGTCTGCAAAGATTTTTGTAGTAAATTGTTTTGTACCATCTAACATCACAATTCAAATATACATATAGAGAATATAGAAATGTCACTAAAGAGAATAAGGGCAGCCAGGTAGTGCAATTGATGGAATACCATGCTTATCTTTTCTGAGTTCAAATTTGGCCTCAGACAATTACTAGTCATATGATCCATGGCAAGTCAATTCACTGTCTTAGTTTCCTCACTTATAAAATGGGCTGGAGAAGGAAATAACAAACTACTCCAGTATCATTGCCAAGAAAACTCCCAAAAGGGGCCATAAAGAATCAGACGTGACTAGAATGACTAAAAAACAACAAAGAATAAAGATGAGAAAAAGAATTAGATAAGAACAAGAATACATAAAGGCTATACATCCTGGAAATGACAGTTATGAGGTCACTGAGGAATTGATTCACAATGAATCAGGAAGACATCAAAATGCAGAAAAACTCTCAGATTCTTATTACAACTGAAAGAAGAGAAAACCAATGACTACAGACCTATATGCTCATTTTCCTATCTGTTAATAGTACCTGCCTCTCAGGATTGTTCTAAGGATCAACTGAAATGGCATTTGTAAAGGTGTTTATCATGGTGCCAGGCACATATTAGGCACTGCATAAATGATTGTCCTTCCTTTTCTCCTTTCCATGTCAATATAAACTTTCATGAGAATAATCTATGCATGTATTGAGGAAATACTTTATTAGTAGGGTTAGTAGAGAACAGAGAGACTTTCCCAGGTAATACTCTATTGAGATAATCATGTGATTTTTGTTCGTTAGTTTGTTGACATAGTCAATTATGTGGATGGTTTTCCTAATTTTGAACCATCCTTGCATTCCTGATATAAATCCCACCTGAGCATGGTGGATGATCCTCTTGATCACTCCCTGGAGTCTTTGTGCTAGTATTCTATTTAATATTTTTGCATCTATGTTCATTTGGGAGATGGGTCTGTAGTTTTCTTTCTCTGTTTTTGGTCTGCCTGGTTTTGGAATCAGTACCAAGAAATACTCTACAAGAAACTACTTCTTTATCATCACAAAACTGACTGAAAGATGCAGAGAATACAAAATCTCCTCTGCTTGTGGTTTGTTGTTTTATAAAAAATCATTCAGTGTTTTAGAACAAAGCATACCCCTAAAGGCTTTCAAACAATATCTCTTCAACTCACTCATCAAAAGCATTAAATTTCCTTGAAAGACTTAATAACAAAGATAACTTTGTTCAACAACTTTCTATCGACATCATAAGAGATAATTTTCAAAAGCTGACAGAGATGTTTGCCACTGTAACAGAGGAGATCAAGCATAGAATACAAGTTGAAAAGAGATTCCTTATGGATGCTAAGGTACTCCAGTTATTCCTGTTTTATAGAATAAGTTGTGTTGGTTGTATCAAAGCCCATAGTGTTGCTTTCAAAATGGGTAGCAATGAGTTGCAATCTGTGTCACTGGAAGAAACATCCAAATCCATGAGATCGTAGACTGATCTGAGTATTTGATTATTAATCCAAAACCTTTGTGTGTACTACTAGGGTCACTAATAATCCCAAGTGTCAGGACTTCACTGACAAAGAATTCCTCATCCTAAAGACCTATCTTACTTTGTTTCTTCCTACTGATATAAGGGAGAAAAGATAGAATTGATCTAACTTTTTAATTCTCACTTTTTTGAATTACTAGGCACTTCCATCTGGTCTTCCAGTTTCCCAGGCAAAGTCATGTGCTTTAGTCTCATCTTTTTATACCATTTTCCTGACTGCAATATGAGGAGCCTGTCTCACCTCCACCCTTTTCTTCCCTAACTTCCATTTGCCATTTTTCTTTTGCAAATTCTTCATTATCTCTCTCCCTTCTTGAATTGTTCTTCATTACCAGTCCTACTTATCACCCAGATACCTTAAGATAAGCACATTTTATTTTGAGAAATTAACAAAGACAGTCCATAGATGTCCTGTGATGAACTTAGAACGTAGACATGAGTTTACTGGAAGGGTAAGCATGGTTGGATTGGGATTTGCAGCTTGGGAAGGAATATGCACACTGATGAGATCACATCCATTTGAAGATGTGAGTATGGCCATATGGCTTCCAATTATGGAACACTGTAATCTCAAGAATTAAAATTGTGAGTGACCCAAAGGGCAATGATAAAACATATGGTAGACAAAAATAGACTGCAGTGAATTACCAACTATGACTTGCATGCAAAATGTCAAAAACTATATTATTCATGGGATATGTGGATTAAAAAAGGCAGTAGGATGGTCAGGTAATGAAACCGAAGATTAAAAGATGGACAGTTTAAATTGCAATATTGATAATCATTGAGTGTTAAAAGTTCTAGGGAAACCTCTATAGCACTTCTGACAAGACTATCTAGGGAAATTCAGTAGGAGAACATGAATTGAGAGTGACCCAGAATGAGTAGATGGATAAATTGACATCTGTGACACTGGGGAGGACACCCACATTGACATGATCATAGATGCACTGAAATATTGGGAGTGTGGAAGTACAAATGAGATAGGGGCGGGAAAGGGGGAAAATATTATAATATTCACTATGTGAATCATTATTCATTTTATGCTAAACACATAAAAGATTATTTTTTCCATTCAAGTAGGATTTATGTAGCTCTTTTATATTTTGCAAAACTCTTCTTAAGCATTATATCTCCTGAGTCTCCTCAAAATCTTGTAAGGTAGAAGTTATGAATATTATGAGCCCCATTTCTTAGATGGGGAGGAAATTGAATCAGAGTGGTAATCACATAGTCAATATCAGAGGTGGGATTTGAACCCATGGACTTTCTGACTCAAAATCCAGTACTTTTACTACATCATGATGCCTCAATGGAAGGAACCTTCTCCATAGATAGTGAATTCTCATTCATCAGAAGTGTGCAGATAGAGGTGGAGTGAGGTGAGGGGGAATCATTTGTGAATAATGTTTTATGGGCCATTTTTTACATGTGTAGGAAGTTTGAACCAGATCACCACAGAGGTCTATCCAGTTCTGGGAGTCTCTATCTGTGGGACTAGGCTTAGAGTTGGATGGAATACCTACATCAACATTGCCAGAGCCCAGCTGTTTCCGTTGTCTAGACAAAGCCTCGGTCTTTTGGTTGTGTTCTTGGCATTATTCCACAAGTTGTGATGAGTAATACAAATGGATTCTATTTTAAAGATGCTAATTACTCTTTAAAAATACTATTATAGGACACTGCATTAGCCCTTTTAAAAACAGAAATATCCAAATGACAGTTACAATAAGTCTCATAAGTACCATAACCTAGAAGAGGCTGTTTTCAAAGTAATGTTCTTTTTATAGTTCACATGAAGCTTAGCAATTTCATGATCAGGAAGAAATGCTTCATTCATGTTTAAAATTATTTTTCAGCATGGCCCAAAATAAACTTGTTACTACAAATGAATATAATTGTATAGGGAAAATTTTACATAACATATTTCCTGGGCATAACTAGAGACTTTTCTTCGATTCAATTCAATTCATTTCAACTGCCACGGGGCATCTATTTTTGTGTCCAGTGATGTACTGAGAGATACGGAATTTTAAGAGAAGAATTTCAAGATTTGATGTCTGTCTTCAAGGAGTTTACAGTGTGTTTGGGAGACAAGACTTATATATGTGAAACAACTAGGGAACAAGCTCAAGGAAAGTAAGAAGCAGAAGTACTTCTCCAGTATCTCATCATGCCATAGAGGTGACCTTCCATCGTGAAGGTCAGTGCTAGAAACACAAGCTCCAACAAATCCTATATCATCTGGAAAGACATCAGGTATGGACTCAGGCCTTTTGTCCTTCTTTTGTCTGAGGCCTAGGTTGGATAATTTTGCAAAGGCATATCATCAGAAGGTTGCTACCAGGTGATTATTTCATTTACTTCTTTATTTTGGCTTAAGCAAATCATTATGCTGGCTGCTAAGGTATGGAGGAATTACGATCTGTAGTGATGAAGAGATGACCAATAATGGTAAAATCACAAATTCTTGAAATGAAGGTAAGCCAGTATATTATAGGGTATTAGAGACCTAGAGACCTATGCTACATTGCTAGTGGATAGATAGCTGACCTGAGAATCAGGAAGACCTGGATTCAACTCCTGCCTCAGAGACACACTGGATTTTGACTCTGGAGCAGTCATTTCACCTCTCTTTGGTGAAGCCAAAATTTCCTAGACCATAAATTGCAGAAAAGGTGCCAATCTGCATTGGAGAGGGAATTTTTTCATCAAGAATTTTCTATACTACTGAAATTAGAGATATAATCCTTTTTTTCATGATACTAATTTCTTCTGGGTCTCCTCCTTTGTATCTGACTTCTTCCTCTCAGTCTCTTTATCATCTATACCAAACATATGGCCCACTGCCCACATGTAGGCCACAACACTTTTGTATGTAGGTCAAGCCTGATTAAATGTTAATTGGGAAATATTTAACAAAATAAATTAAAAAACAATAGAACATAGATAACATTATATTTAAAAACTAAGTTAATATATAGCCCACAGAATCCTTATTATGGATTATTATGACCTTATGGTCTTCCTTACTATTTGAGTTTGACACCACTGATCTATATCAGGCCTCTTATAATGCATATTCTCCAGGACCCTTTTCTGGGCTCTCTTTTTAATATTCTCTCTCTCTCTCTCTCTCTCTCTCTCTCTCTCTCTCTCTCTCTCTCTCTCTCTCTCTCTCTCTCTTTCTCTTTCTCTCCCTCTCTCTCTCTCTCCTCCCATGTGTTTACTTATGCAGATAATATCCAGTCTTAATATTTCCCCTGAGTTTCAGTCCTACATCACCAAACTGCCTTTAAAACATTTCAAACTAGATGTCTCAGAGACATCTCAAATTTAATTTCCAAAAGAGAACTGATTATTTTGATATATGATTTCTCCCCATTCAAACCTTTCCCTTCTTCAAACTTCCTTATTTCTGTTGAAGGCATTACTGTTCTTCCACTTATCTAGATCCATAATCTCAGTGTTATGTTCAATTCTTTGCTCTTCCTCACCCAAGAATTATAAAATTGTCTAATCCAAACATTACCATTCCTATTTACCCAACATTTCTTACATCTGACTTTTTCTCTTTTTTTTCTCGTGCAACAACAATCTTAGTTTGAATCCTCATTGCCTGTCACATATTCTATTACAAAAGCTTTCTAATTAGGTCCCTTGTCTCAAGTCTCTCCTCATTCCAAATCCATCCTATTTACATCTGATGAAGGGATTTTCTTAAGCCCACATCTGACCGTGTCACTTGCCTATTCAATAATCTTCAGTGGCTCCCTATTCCCTCTAGGATAAACTATACCTCCACTGTTTAGCTTTGCCCCAATCTATCTCTTTGGTTCCATTATACATTATTATCTTCCTGAACTCTGTAATCTAGCCAAATTGAACTGCTTTCTGTCCCTCACACATGGCATTCCATCTACCCCTTTGCATTAGTTGTCCCATATACCTGGAATATGCCCTCACCTCACATCTGCTCCACAAAAGTAGACGTTCACTTCTACTCTTTTCCTTCAAGGAAAAGCTCAAGCACTATTTTTTTATGTGAAAGCTTTCCTGATTCCCACCAACTGCTAATTCCCTCATCCCATTTCCTTATATTCATTCTTTTTTATGTCTATCTACATATAGAATATATTTTGAATATATAGACTGTATATAAAATATGAGACAATACATGTAGAGATAGAATGTATTGAATTATTAATATTTATAATTTGTGAAATGCATATATTATTTGTTGTCTCCCCAATTAGAATGCAAGCAAGGTCTTTGAAAGAGGAGATTGTTTGATTCTTTGTAGTTATTTCCCCCATGTAATACTTGGCACATAGTAGGAACTTAAATCCTTATTGGTTGATTATCCCTTAAATGTAGTCTGTAAATAGTACATTTTCAGAGTCTACTAATATATGTATACATGTATGTAATATACATGTATATAAATTTATATATGTATTTATATATGGATAGATTTTATATAGATAGTCTTTTCAAAGAAAGCCTATTTTAAAGATGTGACATATGCTTTAGGGTGACCTTTAGTTAGAAGCATATGAGAGACAAGTGCTTATAAAACTCAAAACAAGGAGAGATGTAAATCTCACTAGTACTCAAGAAAAAGAAAGTCAACCTTTAACTTGGTGAAGAGGAGAAAATTATCTGTAGTTATCAAAGTAATCTAAGAGACCCAGAAGGTCCTTTCTACCACTAGATCCTTCTTATAACTTAAATCATCAGGATGCTAAACGGGACCAAACACCCAATGTAAAGCACAAAGATTGGTGATCTCATTCATTAGATTATTCCAGAACAAGGATAAGACATTTGTATTCCTTAGGTTCAAAACTGCACCTCCTATGTGTGCAGCACATGTCTCTTTTTACACTAATGTGTGATTTTACTTATCATCGAAATAAATACTCACCATCCATATAGAGAAGAATTTTCTGTCATTAAAATGTGTACAGTTTCTTTGAAAAGGCATTAAAAATGTCCCTTATTACATCCTTTGTGTTTTATCTATTAATTGACTCCTTCCTCTACTTTAGCTGAGTAGATCTCTGAGCTAAACCAAGGAAGCCTTTTTATTCCTGCATCTTTCCTTCCATTTAAGAGAACAATGGCCAGTGATGTACTATTGTGGTTGCCCCTATGAAGCATATGTAGGTGTGTAGGAAATCTAATCACAACAGAACCAGGAGGACACTGTACAGAGTAAGAGCAATTTTGTAGGAAGATCAGTTGTGAATGACTTAGCTATTATTAGCAATACCCCAAGACAATTCTAAAGGACTCAAGAGGAAAAATTCTGTCTACCACCAGAGAAAGAACTGATGGAGTCTGAATGTAGATTGAAGCCTACCATTTTTCTCTTTATTTTCCTCATTATTTCAATGTCTTCCACAACAGGATGACTATTTAAATATTTTTTACATAATAGCACAGGTATAGTCTAAATCAAATTGCTTATTCTCTTTAGGAGGAATGGGTAGAGGAATGGAAGGAGAGAATTTGGGAACTCCAAATGTTAAAAAAAAAGAATATTAAAGATTGTTTTTATATTTAATTGGGAAAATATTCCTTAGTTAAAAAGAAAAACAAATACTATAGAGGAATAGAACTGGAGGAAATATTCCCAATTTGCCCCTTTGCTTTTCCATTTTTTTGTTCCTGGAAATACTTTTTCCTAAATTCTGCTTCTAAGAATATCATCAAGATTCAATTTAAGTGTGACCTGCAGGGGACCTTTCTCAGTTCCCCTATCCCACCCCACCCCTACTAGTGCCTTGACCTTCCATTGATCTTGAAAAAATATGTCAACAAACTATTTCTATGCATGACATCTCCCCCACTAGCATGTCTTTAGGACAGGGACTGTTTTATTTATTTATTTTGTTGCATCCTCAGTTCTAAGTATGTAGTAAGCATGTAGTAAATGTTTGATTGTCTGACACATAGGAAATATTGAATAAATGTTGACAGATTGATGGATTCAACCTAAGGTAAAGATGGAAAGGGAAGAGAAAGAGGATTTGGTGCTATTGGCTAACTTACAACATTTCTATAATAAACCAGATTAAATTATTGCCATGGGATAACTAGAGATTACTTTAGAAGATCCCTGAAGCACAGAGACACCTAGCAGAGAAGAAACAGATGACATAACTCATTGGGGAGCTCCAGGCAAGAGGCCAGTACAGAGGAAACAAATGGGTGCAAAGATCTGTAGTTCATTGTAGAAACAGGTTGACCTGGGAATCTTTGTAACCAACAGGAGAGGTGGAAAGATGGATTCTAACTTCTAGGTTATCCAGTTAGGAAAATTTCCCAGCTTCTGGGTAGAGTTTAAACCAAACCAAAAATTAAGCCTGGGCTTTTTAAGCAACAAGGGACCTCTGGGGTAAAAATGGGTAACAACTTGGACACAATAAGCAAATCATGCCTATGACAGTCTTAGGAGCATAAGATAGACCAGGTCAGGCTCTCTCTCTCTCTCTCATATCTCATCAATCAAACCAATTAATTGACCTCAAGAGAGAGATACTAGGCATTCAGTTAGATAAGCCTGAGTTGAACATTGCATTAAATGTTTTATCTGGGATCATAAATTTCCAATTTTCATCCTTTCTGTAGCAGCAAGTGATATCAGAATGCTAATTAACTGTGAAACTAATTTTCATGTCATAGTGAAATTATAGGTTAGAGTTATTTTTTAAAAGAATAAAACACCCCTCCCCACCCCAACAACCATTCCAGCATACATGTATCCTCTCTTCTTCCGTCCAGCCATGACTTTAACCATAAATGGGGAGGAGCTTCACTATACTCTTTCTCTTACATGTCAAGGATATTTGCACTTTAAAATGACAGCAGATTTAAAGGACTGAGCCCTTTTTATTGTTTTTTTCCTCTTCATGTTTTTTAATGTAAAATTTAATGGTATATTAGCATGACTATTCTTTTTTAAATGGGCTTAGAATTAAAATAGCCTCTACCTGTGGTTACCTCCTTCTCTATGTTCCAAATAAGTAGCAAAGGAGTTGCCAGACATGCTGAGGGCTTGAAAATCCATAGGATTTGGAATCCAACTAATTGCTTGACCACTGCTGTTAAGATTGGGTAAGGCACATTCATTTACTGGCTTTTTACAGTGGAGGGAAAAATAGTATGAGGAAAATGGAGGAAAGGGGAGTGATAGAGAGGAGAGGGCTGTTAGGGATCCATTGCTGTCATTTCTTTAAAAAACTATGGGCCTCAGAACTTAACTTCATGGATACCAAATTTGTCTAGGATTTAATTGTGCTGCCAGGACAGCCTATAAAAATACTGTGATTACTTTGAGAAAGCATTAGCACTAGGATCCATGGTGACAAACAGAAGTGCCTTTCAGGGACCAACATACCCAAAGAGTTGAAATATACTGAGGATATCTAAAACCAAAGTCACACTGCCCCTTCCCTATCCTCTTAACCAGTACTAATTCCCATTCATTATTCATACATTGTCACCCATATCTGACAACATTAAAAGGTACCTAGTTGGTACAGTTGCTAAAGAGTTGGATGTGAAGTCAGGAAAAGATGAGTTTGGAATCTGTCTCTCATGGTTTGGTTTCTAGCTCTGGGATAATAGGTGAATCAGTTGACTTCTCTAAGCCTCAGTTTCCCCATCTATAAAATGAGAATAATAATAGTACTGGGTTTACACAGCTGTGAAAATTAAATGAAATAATATATGAAAGATACTTTGCAAACCTAAGTTACATTACTTGCTATTATAACCTACATACATATGTTTACATAATCCCTATGTTCTAAAATAATTTTCCCTATTTGTATATTCTATGATTAACTGCCTATATAATATATCTATTGTTACAACAACTCCAGCAAAACCTTTTGTGTGTCCAACTTGATAGACTTTACCACCACTACATAGTAATCAAGGGTCAGGAATCATCCTGACTCTTTTCTTACATGCCAGGGGCCAACCAAAGGCACCAAACAAATGGGTTGCTCGCTTGTCTTCCACCCCACCCCAAATTCCCAGCCTTACCAAAAGGTTCAGGTACATTTGCAAGGGTGGAGTGTCACTGTGACCCCAAATAATATAGTCATAAAGTCCAGACATCTTGATTGAAAAAGTCCATTTAAAGGTAAACAAGACAGGAACAAATCATTAGTCATTTTGAAAGAATTATCATCCTTTGACCATTTCACAATGGCAGATGACACTGAATAGGAAACATTTTTTTTTTGTGACTGGATGAAAGAATCAGTCACATCTCTAGGATAATAAAAATAGGAATCAGTCAAATGGTGAGCCAGTCTGGTGACAGAAGAATTCTGGGATTCCAGTTTGAGAACTGGAGCCAAGTACCTGAAAGGGAATAAACTAGGGGAAAAGAGCTTCCTTCTCTCATTTTTCTTCCCCTTCCAAAAATTGACCTTATCATTGGAGACACTTGACAACAGATAGTGCACCCAGCTGCGACAGAGAAACTCAACCAATAAGAGACAACACATCTAGTCAGGAATGATAGTCACCTGAGGAAAGGCAGTTTCAGGAGTGGTAACTCTACAAGGGCATAGAACTTTAGAACCTACCAGAGAGCTACACTTAAGTGTAACTTCTTTTGGACTCTTAAGAAGAGAGAAAAGGCCTTCCACTAACCAGAATGCTCAATTGCCCTTTTTTCTCACCACCTTGTTATGTTGTCTGTGTCTCTGTGCTTCTAATTCTGGATGCTATCATCCCCACTTTTATTGCTATTTAGCTCATATAGTCCCCAATCCTTCCTCTCAGTCTGCCCACTCAAACATTGTGTATATCCCTTGAAAAGCTCTTGAGCATGACTCAAGTCTTGATCAAGATGTTCTCAAACTCCTATTACACATTAATGAGATCATTTAAGTAAAATAAAATCATTCTCTTTTAAGTAAAAATAAATTGTACCCATCTAGGAGAAAAATAAGATGAAGATTTTCATAAGAATTTAAGCAGGGAGGAGGCATCACTGTAATTTAGAGTATCACAAGGTCATACATAACTCTAGAGCTGCAAGGGATTGCAGAGGATATCTTTCTAGTCCAGCCTGCTCATTTTATAGGTGAGAAAACAGTCTTAGGAAGATCCAGTTTCCAGAACCAAATGTAAAATTCCAGAGCAAATCGTACAGCAACAAGAAATGTTAAAGGAGAAAAGTACATCTAAGGTCAGTGAGTCAATAAGATCATTTAATAAGCACTTGCAATTTGCCATGCAGTTTACTAAGGGCTAGTGGTACAAAGAAAGACAAAAAATACAACTAATACCCTGAAGGAGCTTACATTCTACAGGGGGAAAATATGTAGAAAACTAGGTACACATAAGATAAAGGTCGAACAGATGGGAGCTACTCTGAGAGGGGAAGATCTCATTAACTGGCAGGAAGTAAAAAGAGGGCAGGAAAGGGCTCCTGCAGAAGGTGGGATTTGAGCTGTCTTGAAGGAAACTAGGGAAACTATGGTGTAGAGATAAGGGGGCAGAGATTTCCAGATGTAGGAGACAGATAGTGCAAGCAAGGGTCCTAGGAAATGGAGTGCTGTGTTTGATGAACTGTAATGGGAGTTTAGAGTGTGTAAGAAGTCTGGAAAATGAGGAAGGAGCCAAGTGACAAAGAGTATTAAATGTTAAACTGAAGAATGTATATTTGGTACTGGAAGTAATGAGCAGTTACTGAAGCTCAGTGAGTGGGGAGGGGAATTATATGTGTGACATGGTCAGAAAAATCATGGTGCCAGCTGCATGGAAGATGGATTGGAATGGGAAGAGATTTTAAGATAGAAAGAATGACCAGTTATAGAGTGATTGCAACAGTTAAGGCTAGAAGTGATAAAGTCCTGAAGTATGTGCAGGGAGAAAGGAGCAATAAAGGAATTTGGGAGTATCATTTGACAAGAAGAAGGAAGAAATTTAGGCTAAGAATAGGGAGGTTACTAAAGGTAGAAAATCACAGTAGAAAGTTTTCTGCTTGGAGCAGGATCAGCAGTAAATTTCTCATTTGGGCTCTCAGAAGGCATGTCCATATACGAAGCCATCATTTTGTTCATAATATGTGTGGGTTTAAGAGATCTACGTAAGGCAGCTAAGATAACTCAATGAACTGACAAATATCAGCATTTTTTAGGGAGGAAACAGGAACCATTATATTTTGACAATGCAGAGCTCATCAGACCTGGTTTTAATTAACAGGCAGGCAGAGAGACAGAAAGACAGACAGACAGGGAGACAGACAGGAAAGCAAATTTCAAAAGGGATGATTTGTGGGGGTGGGCCAATAAGCAGGCATGTAAGCAAAAGTGGGAAGGAAACAGTTGGCCAAGCCATGTGTACTGTCCTTTCTAGCACTAATTAAATGATTTTTTTTGGAAAAAAAAAGAAGATGCTTAAGACAACTCAATACCCTGGACAGTTCCTGGAAATGGCAGGGAGTTGTGAGCAATAGCTTCATTCTGGAGTGATTTTGGAAACCATTAGTTCATTCATTTATTCATTCAATAAATATTTATTGCTTATGTACAATGTAAGTTTTCAGTATATAGGCATAGTCACAAATTCTACAAACTATTCCTAACTTAAATGTCTTGTTGCCACCAAAAACCCATTTCCCATGTCATTTGCTAGATTTGAGGTTTTGTTTTGTTCATATGGGTATTTGTGTGTATTTGGGGGACAGAAGGGAGAGTTCATTTAACTGGGCATTGCTCTGGGGAGGGGCAACTACATATGTGGAGACTTAGGAAGTCTTTTGGGTCTCATCTCTACCTGAGATTTTTCATTTAAGATGTTTGAAAGATGTGTGTGGATGCCTTGGGGAATAAAAATTATAGTATTTTACTTTTGTACAACACTTAGTTTACAAAGTGCTTTGATATACACTTTCTCATGTCATTTTCAAAAATTCTTTCAGTTGGCAAGACAAATATTAATATCCCATTTTAACAATCAAACTGGGAGTCAGAGATTATATGAAGTTCTGAAGATTACAGAGAGGGTGAGTGGATATTTTAGGGTAGTGGTTCCCACACTTTTTTGGCCTACCGCCCCCTTTCCAGAAAAAATATTATTTAGCCCCCTGAAAATTAATGTTTTTTATATTTTAATAGCAATTAATAGGAAAGATAAATGCACCTGTGGCCATCACCGCCTCCCTAGATCGCTACAGCACTCACCAGGGGGCAATAGCACCCACTTTGGGAATCACCGTTTTAGGGCTTCATAGGATTGTAGAATTATAGATATAGATCTATGAGGGAACTCAGAATCCATCTTGTCCAATGTCCTCTTTTTTTCAGAGAAGTAAATTGAGTCCTGGGAATGTTGAGTGACTTGTCCAAGGTCATATAGGTAATATTGTCAGAGACAAGGATTTCATGTCCTCTGACTCCAAGTCCTCCAAGTTCAGTGCTCTCCTCCATCATACTACACTAAACTGTAGAATATGTGGAGGGGAGTAAGTTGTTAAGAAAACTAGAAAAGGAGGAAGGGGCCAGGTTATGAAGAATTTTATTCCCTGTTGGATTATACTCATTTTCATAGAGTAAATTATTCTAGGGGGTAAGTCTATCTTTTGTCTTTTAGCAAATTTTGATACAGGATTTCCTCTCATATTTTTTTGTAGAAGCTGCCAGCTTGTGTGTTCCTTGGTGCTTGACTTGGTACTTTTTGAATATATGCAGATTTTTTTCCCCCTCTGACATGAGGATGCTGGATTTTGGCTATACCATTCTTGTGGCTTTTGATTTTAGATAACTGGTGGATTACCTCTCCTGAATTGAGGCTTTGTTCTAGGGCTGGTCCTACTGCCTACTACAATTTTGGGTGGAGTGGTAGTCTCTGATTGGTCAAAGGGCCTCTATGGCAACTCAGAACAGAATACTCTAGTCCTGAGCTATCTGAGTAAGAGTATTTTGGGGCTCATCTCCTACTCTCACTCCCTGGCACTTTCAAACTTACCACCTGGGGTTTTCTGACTCATCTAGGGAATTCCTCTTCTATGGCTGCCTCTAGACACAGAGCCTTTCAGGCTACATTTGTCTCTGGCTTGTCTCTGGTCATACGGGGAAGCTATGCTGTCCTGGGGAGGGATTGACTTTGCTGGTGGGCTCAGTCATTGACTTCTGACTGACTTTTTGAGTTATTCTCGAGTGGAAGAAGTCACTGAAGTGACTTAGTGTATTATATCTTGATCATTATTTGATCTAGTATGAACTTTAGGGTTTTCTCAGTGTCGGTATGTGGGAATTGGGAGGGGTCTGCCTCTCATTTAGGCTGCCCTCATGATTGTAATTAAATAGGGAAATGCATGGTATGTTATAGATTTACTAAAGTAATTGACATAATCCTTGTGGACTAGATGGAGAAATGTGTGGTGGATTATACTGGGCTTAGGTGGATTATTATTATTATGAACTAATTGAACAACTGATCTCTACTGGTCTTCTGGTCTCTGCTCTATATTATTGGGTCTGGAATGAAATACTAGGACCTCCATTCTACCCAGCTGAGTCAGAGTAAACCCCTAGCCAGAGGTGCCAGTTGAGGGTTACTTAGTCCTTACTAAAGACCTTACACATTAAAAGTGAGTCAAAAGAATGGGGTAAATAGAGTATACTGTCACCTCAAAACCAAGGCAGAGATGAAAGAAGGGAAATTCTTAATCATTATTAACTTTCTTAATTTGTCGTGCTCAGAATGTCTCCAGAAAGCATAAGAAACTGTTGTCTAAGGGTTAAAGAAACAGAACATTCTGAATCTGTATATTTCTTTTTTAATTTGCTTTTACTTTTTATTTTATTTTAAAAATATTTTTTCATGTTTACATGCTTCATTTCCTTTTCCTTCCCTCTTCCCTCCTCCTCCCAGAGCTGACAAACAGTTCCACTGGATTGTACAAATGTTATCATTTGATTCCTATTTCCACATTATTCATTTTTACCATAGAGCAATTTTTAAAAGCCAAAACCCCAAATCATATACCCATGTAAACAAGTGATAAGTCATAAGTTTTTATTTTGCATTTCTACTCCCATAGTTCTTTCTCTTAATGTGGATAGCATTCTTTCTAATAAGTCCCTCAGGAATGTCCTGGATTATTGTATTGCTACTAGTAGAAAATTCCATTACATTGGATAGTTCCACAATATTTCACTTTTAGTGTACAATGTTGTCTTGGTTCTGCTCATTTCATTCTGCATCAGTTCTTTACGGTCTTTCCAGTTTATATAGAAATTCTCCAATTCATCATTCCTTTGAGCACAATGAGTATTCCATCACCATCAAATACCACATTTTGTTCAGCCATTCCCCAATCAAGAGAAAACTCCTCATTTTCTATTTTTTTGCCATCACAAAGAGTGCAGCTATGAATATTTTTGTACAAACATTTTTCATTATTATTTCTTTGGGGTAAAAACCCAGTAGTGGTATTGCTGGATCAAAGGGTATGCATTCTTTTAAAGACCTTTGGGCATAGTTCCAAATTGTCTTCCAGAATGGTTGGATTAAATTCACAACTCCACCAGCAATACATTAGTGTTTCAATTTTGCCACAATCCCTCCAACATTTATTATTTTCCTTTACTGTTATATTGGCCAATCTGATAGATGTAAGGTTGTACCTCACCATTGTTTAGATTTGCATTTCTCTAATTATGAGGAATTTAGGACTCTTTTTCATGTGCTTATTGATAGTTTTGATTTCTTTATCTGAAAACTGCCTATTCATGTCCCTTGACCCTTTGTCAACTGGGAAATGGCCTGCTAAATCTGGATATTTCAAAAGAATATAAACTGCTTGAGGGGAGATAGTGCTTTTCTTTTTCATCATTTTATTTCCAGGTCTTAGCCCAGTGTCTTCCACATAGCAGGTCTTTAAGAAATATTTCTAAGATTGGATTGGATCAGGAATTGATCTAGCATCAAGGAATAGGAATGATGAAAGGTTATATGGACATAGAAGAGTTTAAGCATACTGGTGTGCTGGGTGACCCTATTTTTCCAAATCTGTATCAGCTGGGAAACTCCTCAAGCTTTCACTGCACTTATTAGCCTTCATGATGAAGGAATTGCTCTTATTCCTGGCAGAAAGAATGTTCTACACTTAACCTACTTTCTTTAGTCTCAGTGAATGTTTACTCGGTAGTAAACTATTACCATTCTTCTTCCTCTTTTCAAAATTTAAGCAAATGTTCTTAACCTGCTCTCCATGTTTTAAAAATATTTTGTTAACTGTACCTCAAAATAGTTGGTCTGTTTTATAATCATATGTATTTTATTTTGGCATTTTAAAACCTTATTTTGAGATGCTTCACCAGGCTACCAAAGGGGTCCAGGACACAAAAAGATTAAGGAGCTTTGCCTTGAAGTATTTATTGTATGTAGTATTTATTTGGATCAGTGAGGAGGCTCAGTGGACACCCAAGGCCTAGATTTAGGAGAACCTGAGTCAAAATCCAACCTCAGTCACTTAGTAGCTCTACTAGGGCAAGTCCTCCCAATAACCAAAGAATTTTCTGTGGTTGCTGACTGCCTTGTGGCTTTTAACCTTATTTGCCTCACTTTCTTCATCTTTAAAGAGAGTTGGAAAAGGAAATGGAAACCACTTCAGCATCTTTTCCAAGAAAACCCCAAATAGGGTAAAAAAAAAATCAGATAGGACTAAACAACACTATTTATTTAGCAATTAATGATATAATGTCTTGTATGATTTCTTGCATTTAAATATATATTTATATATAGCATGGACTTCCTTCCACTTTCTAAAAACATGTTTCCCAGTGTAGATTATAAGACAGGGACCATGAGTTTGTCTTCTTTTGTAGTCCTTGTGGTACCTAGCCCAGTATTTTATACTCAATAGGTGTGTTGTAATATTTGTAATATAATAGAAGACCCCAATCTCCTACTATTTCAATTTTGTCTTCATATTCCCAGTGCTTAACAAAATTCATTGCATATAATAAGTACTTAATAAATGTGTGTTGATTGGTTGATGCATCTGTGACCACCAAATTAGAATATTATGTATGAATTGACTTATTTTTTTGCAATCTACTAGTTTGTTTAACATTTAACAATCCCAACTTTTTTAGCATACTGGAAGAATATTTTTACAAACAATTTTCCCAGGGAACAATAGGATAAACACAAGCAGAATTTATCACTCTATTAACTAAATCAGCACCCATTTGATATGTAGCCAATGAATAATGAAAATAAAGTTATCTGTTAAAGAAAAAAGACAATTAAGTTGAGAAGAGAAATGTCAATCTACAAATTTGTCAATCATTCATTGACAGTAGCCATAACATGTGTTCCAAATTTCTTCTTTTCCAAGTCTCATGATTCTCTTTCTTTTATAACTTTAATTTGTGTCCATGTCACTTACACTATATTCTAGAATAATTTGTCACATGCAATACACTTTGCGGTTACTTTAATCACAATAAAATTTTAACCTTTCCAATTTTATTTTATGTTACTACCTTCCTTATATTCTACCCCTTCCTTGTGCTATGTTCTACCCCTCTAACATTTACTGTGATCTTCTATCTCTATATCTTTCCTCAGACATTTCCTGTCTGTGGAATGCTCTCCTCTTTGCCTTTTGATGTTTTACCAATTCTTTATAGCCCGATTCAAATATCCTTCTGCCAACATGCCTGCTCTGATTTCTTTGGTTAATAACTTTTCCTATCATATCTCATATCCCTAGCTATGATGTTAACTTGTCCCTCTAGTAGATTATAAACTTTTTAAGAGCAAAGTTTGTGTCTTAGCTAAACTTTACATTTCCCTGTTCCTAGTATAGTGTTCAAAATTCAGTAAATACTTAATAATAATTCGCTGAATTCATAATAGTATCTTTAAAATATGTTTATGAGATTGTGATTCATACATGTATACACACATATACCTGAGATGATGCACTATGATCTTAATGATGTCTCTGAGTACACCAAATTTGATTTTATATTCTAGATAACATGCTTGATTTATAATTTTAATTTAATTTCTTCTCATTGTACTCACAATTCACTCCCAGTCCATGGATCATAGAATCCTTCAGTGCACACAGCTCAATTCAGTGCCTTCATTCAATCAATAAACTGAAAATGAGGGGTATTATTAGACTCGACGATCCATTCAGAGAGGCTCGTTGGCCCAGTAGATAGAGCATTGAACTTCGATTGAGGGAGACCTGTGTTCATATCTTATTTCATAGATTTCCTAGATCTGTGATCCTGAACATTAATGGATTTATCTGAATGCCAGTTCTTACTTCTATTAATTAAGGATGATCATATCACTTACTTCAAAATGGTGTTGAGAAAAGCAAGTGAAATCATATAGGTACAGGATCTTGCAAACCTTAAAGTGATAATATACGTGTGTGTATATATATTTTTTATTTTCATATATATATATATACAAATTTATATGAAGTATGTGTGTATAGATTTATGTGTGTATATATATCTAAGTATCTAGACAGCTAGGTGGTATAGTGGATAGAATCAAGAAAACATCTTCATGAGTTCAAATTTGGTCATAGACACTAGCTGCGTGACTTGGGGCAAGTTACTTAACCCTGTTTGCCTCTATTTCCTCATCTATAAAATGAATTGGAAAAGGAATGGCAAATTGCTCTAGTGTCTTTGCCAAGAAATTCCCAAATGGGGTCACGAAGAGTCAGAAATGACTGAAACCAAACAACAACAACAAAACACACACACCAGTTTTTATTCCAGATTCTGCTGCACCACAGTACCATTAGGCATGGCTTTTCATTGCTAAAAACTAGACTCTTAAAATCCATCACAAATTTGAAGACATTCCTAATTGGAAAAGGAGATAAGCCAGTGAGAACGAGAGAGAGTAAATGGGCAATGCAAAAGTGTGCTCAGTTCCTTTTCCAATTATGTATGTCTTCAAATCTGTGATGGCTGTAAGGTCAAGAGAGACCCGAGTTTGAACTTCATCTCCTGTGTGAGAAATGTGACCACAGACAAGTAATCTCGCCTCTCAGAGGATTGGTCTCTTCTTTGGTAAAATGAGGATAACACATGGGACACTGGGAAGACTATTGGCCCAGAAGTCAAATCCCATTGTTGATGCTTATCACTTAGGGGACCTTGGACAAGTAGCTTAATCTCCTTGAGTTTTAGTTTCTTCAGTTGTAACATAAAGTTTTGTATGAAATGACCTCTAAAATCTCTTCCAACTTTAGTCTATGGAATTGCCTAATGGGATCTACAGGGCTTATCACTGTGTATGAAACATAGCAGGCACTTAAATTCATAATGATTGATTGATTGGGTAGCATAACACAATTCTCAGTTTACATAAATCTCAGTTATTGTTATTATTACAAAACTATATTCTCTGATAGATTATAACATCATCTTAAGGCTAGAAAGAAGCCAAAAAGAATTTCATTGCTTTTTTATCTACAGTCCCAGCACCCAGCACAATACCTCCTATGTAAAAGGTATTCAATAAATATTGTTGAATTAATTGATGCAAGTGCCTTAAGGTCACACAGCTTGTAAATAGCAGAGTAGGACTCAAACTCCAAGTCTTCCCAGACTAAGTCCACTTCACTTCACTTCACTGGCAAGCTCCAGACTGGCTCTCAAAAGAATCTGTGTTGAGGCTTTATGAGCCAAGGTACTCTAGACCAGACTTTGGGTCCAAGATGTTCTTCTGTTAAGGAGAAGTTCTGTTTGAACATATATATGAGATGGAAAATAGTTTTATTTTCTTTATTCTTTGTGTTCATAGAAAACCATATAGCCTCATTCCAGACTGGGAAGAGATGCAATGATGTGATGATGGAGGGGGAAGTGTCAGTTCTTGCTGCAGAGCTAAATTCAGTTAGCTTCCTGGCTCTGGCACCTGAGAGACAAGAAAGCTTTAATTAGGGCTTGGGTGGGGATAAGGACAAAATAGATGCCTTAGCATACCCAATCTATAAAAGGTCTTTAAGCAGAAGGAAGGCTAGAAAGAATCACAGATAATCAGGACAGCTTTGAAAGTTATATGTTAAATTTATTATGTATATAAGAATATATATAGTATATTATTATGTTTTTTTAAAAAAAAACCATCTGTGCAAATAGATACTTGCCATTTCAACTCAAAGCCTTTTCTTGTTCTATAATGTATATGGAAACATCCATTTTATTTGAAGTTTGCTAAGTTCAGAATAAAAATAAATTTCAAAAATGAAAAGTAAAATAAAGTGGCCTTTGGTGAGACTTAGCAAAATTTGTGTTTAGCTGCCATTTGTCTTGGCCACTGACCTAAGCTGACCACCTTTTGATAACGACCAGATAGTTGATGTCATATATTTCATTACTGAGGATTATTTCTAACATAAAACAGGAAATACCTTAACTCTTCCTTTCTAGAAACATCTTTTAATGAGGGAGAGGTAAAGGGACTATGAATTTCCCTCCCCAGCAAAGCTGTTAAAGCAAAAATAATCTTTGCAACATTGTCCTTCAGCTTGATTTGCCATTTTATATTTCTCTAGGTTAAAAAAAAAAAGACCTACCTTCTGGGTTCTGTGTGTCAGCCTTTAATCTCAAGGATATATTAGAGTTCACAGGAACATGAGTTTAGAGCTAGAAAGCAATGCCCAAATCATCTAGCCCAACCCCTTTATTGTTCAGAAGAGGAAACTGAGCCCCGTGGAAATGGACTGCCTTGCGCAAGGTCACCTAGCTATTAAGGTTGGAGCTAGGATTTGGATCTAGATGCTTTGACTCTTTATCCTATGGAGATCCCATTCCATCACCTTGCCTCAGTACTATAATAAATAAGTCTTATAGAACCATAGGTCTATAGTTGGAAATGACCTTGGATGCCATCCAGTTGAATTCATTCATTTTATAGACTAGGAGAGCTCAGGTGAATAAAACATGGTCTACAGGCAATAAACACTTTTGGCAAAATTGAAACCCATAGTCTCACAGAAGCCACTGTTTGAAGGGACTTTACTGGTTTAATATTCGATATTTGTCACTTTAAAGTATGGCTTCCTTGGAAATGAAACTCCATCAGTTGCCTACTATATTCTAGGCACTATGCTAAATAATGGAGATAAAATATAATAAAAAGTAAAGGCAATCCCTACTTTCTAGATATTTACATTTTTTTTAACCCTTGTACTTCGGTTTATTGTCTCATAGGTGGAAGATTGGTAAGGGTGGGCAATGGGAGTCAAGTGACTTGCCCAGGGTCACACAGCTGGGAAGTAGCTGAGGCCGGGTTTGAACCTAGGACCTCTTGTCTCTAGGCCTGACTCTCACTCCACTGAGCTACCCAGCTGCCCAATATTTACATTTTTAATAGGGGAAGACAACCCATAAAAGATGAACTAAAAAGAAATGAGGGTAGAGAAGGAAGCATTTGGCTGAGGGTGTGGTGATTAATTCCAGAGGATCAGTAAAGGCTAGTTCAAGAACCTTCCCCAAATAGGAAGTTTCAGGAGGAAGTCATCAATAGAAGAAGGTGCCTTGAGGATTAGAGTTGGGAGGGAATTGAGGCATGGCTGTGAGGCTTTTTGTTTTTACCTTTTGATTTGTTACCTCTTTCCCATTAGAAGAAGATGTCACACCAAATTTTTTGACCAGTGGCAAAAAAGCTCAGTGACTTAAGGAAGACCTGTTTTCAGAGTCTTAGCTGTAAAACCCTTTCCAAAAGGAGAGTCTTTGCCCAAGAGCCAAGCTCTTTGGAAAATAGAACTGTCCCAGATGACAAGTGCCAAAAGACCTGAATGTAACCTATTTTTAATTATCAACTTACTGCTCACTAAGGGCAAAATCTCTGTTAGGAACTGCACTCTGACTTTAGTTAGAAATCCTTGTGGCTCCCTATTCAATGCCTGTTTCTTAAACTTCAGTATGTAAGCATCAGTTTAAAGACTGCTCTTCCAATAATTTGTTAAATAAAGGATCTCTGGGATAAGACCAACCTGTTTTTCAACTCTAAAATTTATTTGATCTCTTATGAAATGAATGGGAAGGAAAAGGCACAGGAACAAAAGCTAAGTCCAAGTAGCAAGGACATTACCTTCCTTAGATTAATCATATTCTTGTCATATGAATATCATCTGCAACAAGTTTCCATATATATTTGATAGGAGAATACAACACTTACAGAGCTAAGTAAAAAAGTTCCTTAATCTCTTTTTAGGCCTTAGTTTTCTTATCTGTAAAATAAAAGGAATACTTTATGTGATTTCTAAGTACTCTTCCAGCTCTAAAACTATTATCTCCATCAATCTAGAATTCATAGAAGGGACTGGAAATGTGCAGACTGAAAAGAAGAAAACTTAATGGGATCTTGATTAATTCTCTTCAAATATTTGAAAGACTATAGTTAGCAGTTAAGTTTCTCAGTATAAATTAATAAATTGATACTTTGGTTTACAAATCAATCTCTTTTTGATGTGGTTAGTGTAAATCAATTTTGAAGATTTTATCAGACCATGGATGAATTGATAATCTATAATATAATAATTGATAATCTATAATATAATTTCTTCGTCAACCAACAAGAAACACAGTTATACCCGTTGGTAATTTGGGTGACTTGGGATATGTTGTGTAGAGAATCCAATGTGAAAGGTTGCCAATTCAGATGATCAGTAAGGCTACATTCCAGCTGGGCACAGTGGTACATACTATATTTCCAGTTATCAAGAAGGCTTGAACTTGAGAGCTCTAAGGTGTAGTGGGCTATGCTGGATAGCTGTCCTCACTAAGTTTGATGTTAATATGGTAGGCTCCCAACATCAGGGAGTCAAAAGATGGTAAAGAGAGACCAAATGGCTCATGTCAGAAATGGAGCAATCCCTGCCCATCAGAGTGGGATTATGCTGATGATGAGCTTTTGCATTTCCAATCTGGTGAAACATGATCTTAAAAAATAAATAAAAATGTTTTAAAAAGAATTCCCTCAGTGGATACATATTCTATTCTCATAAAAATTTTATAGAGAAAGAAGTAATAGTGAACATACTCAATAGCTAACATCTACCCAGTTTCTATTTTTTATTTCTTTAGTAAAAATGCTTTCTGAATCTTTTAGAATATTCCCATCTTTGAGAGGTCTTGCATCTATTAGTGGCTCTTAAATGGTATAAATAGTATTCGAATTTGCATCCACATGTTAACTGGTCAAATTGTGGTACATTGGAAGGAGGCCTTGCTTTAGAAACTATGGGACTGCTCAAATCATATTGCTATAAGATAAGAAAGTTAGATTAAATGGCCTCTGAATTCACTTCCAGTTCTTGATTTGATATCCCAGGATCTGACAATCCTTTTCAATGCTGTCTTCTTAAGTATCATTGCCATGTTCTCAGAGAATATAATAGTGACTTGGATGAAGGGAAAGATAGCCCACTACTCAGATTAGTGAATGACACAAAGCCCTTCCTTCCCATTTTGTAAGCAGTCCTCTTCAGGTGTTAAGGGCTTGTTTGCTTCATTCCCAGTTATAGCCTAGATTTTTAAAAATTGATTTAGCAGTGGGGACAAAGGATTTCCTATTTTTTCTCTCTTGCATAGCATCTGAGAAATCAAAACTAAAACTATCCCAAAAGTTTGATTTTATCCTCCTAGTCTAATGATGAAGTATCTGCTATATTCTGAATCCTTCCCAGGGGTATGCTGGTAAATTTTTAATAACCTGTCTTCTCAGAAAATACGTAAAGACATTTACATGTAATCTGCATTATTAACACTTTCTTAAGGCTGGACAACCTATAAAACAATAAACCAAGTTCTGATTTGTAGAAATGCTCATACCAAAAATTTCACAATGTCAAGTAGTATAGAGTTGACTTGGCATAGCCCTGGTCCTTCCCTTCTTTTGATACCTGTCTTTTTATCTAGATCTCTTTTCCATCTTGAGAAATTAGAAACTTCATTTCTAAGACTAAGGAACCTGCAATTCTCAAGATGGCCTTCTCCTAAGAGATCCTAATTTTTAATCCAGATTACTGCTTATTTCCAACCCCCCTTTGAATCAATATATTTTATTTTTTTTTTAAAACCTTGTACTTCGGTGTATTGTCTCATAGGTGGAAGAGTGGTAAGGGTGGGCAGTGGGGGTCAAGTGACTTGCCCAGGGTCACACAGCTGGGAAGTGGCTGAGGCCGGGTTTGAACCTAGGACCTCCTGTCTCTAGGCCTGACTCTCACTCCACTGAGCTACCCAGCTGCCCCCCAAATATATTTTATTTTGATATCACTTTCACTCCCAAATATTACCCCTTCAATACCCAATGGGCCATTTCTTGTAACAAATAAAGAAGGAGGAAGGGGCAGGGAAAATACTCAGAAAACTAACATATTAATTGAGTCTGACAATATATGTATAATATTTCACACCTAATACTTCTGAAAAGAATCAAAACAATTTGGGGGACATGAAGGGTAAAGATTAGCTAATGTTAATATAATATATTACAAAAGATGATGCCACCTAAAAAGGCAATCAGAAAATAAAAAAGGTTAAGAAACCATGCACTACAAGAAGAGTACTTGGATAGCTTTACCCAGTATAAACCCCACTTTGCTGAATTCCTTAGAAGAAGAAATTAATAATTAAGGTAGAGAAGATTTTCCCCCTCTGCAGAAGTGTGCTGTTAAATTTTTGATAACTGACTTGCCAAAAAGAAAAAAAGATGCATGTTGTACTTTAAAATGTATCTGCATTATTAACATTTTGTCCATCACTTTCTTGTGTCTAGACAATCAAGAAGACAATAAATCAGGACCTGATTTGAAACATTTGCTGATTTCTGAGATATAAATGCTCACACTGAAAATATAATCAACTCTAGTAAGCCAGTTCGAGCTGGTTCCAGCATATCACAGCTCCTTTAGGTGATAAGATAGTATTGGCAACCTCTGTGAAATATGATTTTTGGTAATATGAAAAAGGGGAGAGGTACATAGCTCCTCCTCTATTCTCTGACCTTTCCTCTCTCTCAACCCTCAAATCTCTAATTCTGCTTGATAATCTTATAAGAGCAGGAAGATTTGCATAGAATCCAGAAAGGAAAATTGAGGCAGTCTCCAAATGATAAATAATCTCATTGGGGATTTAATTTCTATCACACTTGATCTGAGTTAGGCTTTTTAAATGGGTTCATTCAAGAGAAGAGGAATGTGTTAAACTAGTACAATGATAGGAGATCATTAAGATTTGAGACAAGAAATGAGAACTTCAAAGGAGAGTCTTTTGGAGATCTACAGCCAAATACAATTGAGATGCCTGTTAGGCTTTCGAGGCTAGAGAAAGAGTTATAACATTTTATAGCTTTTAGGGACTAACACTTCTTAGAGACATGAATTGTCTTTCATAGTTTCTGGATAGAGAATAAGTCGCCTAGGACCACTGGGATTTGCTTCAGAGAAGAAAAGTTAGAAGATACACTAATATATGTACACCATCAACAGAGTACGATTGGGGAGAATGATCTCAGGTACTGACTGGGGAGCAAGAAAAGGAGGTTCAGGTTCTAATCTCTTGTAGCCTAAGAAAACAGCATAAAGAACACTGGTTCTGGGATTCATTGGACCTGGGTTCAAATCTTGCCTATGGCATATACTATCTGTGTTACCAGAGACAAATAATTTTCACTCCGGGTTTCAATTTCCTCATACATCAAAAAGGGGGTTGGAATAGATGACATCAGAAATCTCTGCCATCTCTAAAGCCATACTCTGAACTTGTTTACTCTCTTACCTCCCATTATTCTATAAAGTAACATCCAAATCTCCCCATCTTCTTATCTCTTACTTTATTCATTTTCAGGCATCATGCCACAGAAATTCTTTACTCTGGAAATAAACTATCTCATGACTTCTTACATTAAAAATACCCCCTGTTCCTATGGCTTCTTATTCGAATTGGTTGATTCCTCTTAGACCTTCTAATTTGAGAAATTTTTAAGAATTGTTTTCAGTTACATGTAGAAATGATTTTTACCAATTGTTATCTGACATTTTGAGATTCAAATTCTCTCCCTCTCCCTGAGGAAGTAAATAGTCTGATATAGATTATACCAGGGCTATCATACAATGCATATTTCCATATTTCTCATGCTGTGAAAGAAGATACATTTTGTGCTCATGGAAGAAAAAATCTTGTGAAGGAAATAAAATGAAAAATGGAATGCTTTGATTTGCAAATTCCAACCTTTCCTTCTTTGGCTGTGGATAGCATTTTTCATTATGATTCCCTTGAGGTTATCCTGGAACTTTGCCTTGCTGATAATCATTTAGTCCTTCACAGTTAATCATTGAATAATATTTGTTATTGTGTTCTTCTGGTGCTGCTCACTTCACTTTGCATCAGTTCATATAACTCTTTCCAGGTTTTTCTGAACCTATCTTCTTTTTAATCTATTATGGTACAATAGTATTCCTTTATAACTATATACCACAACTTGTTCAACCGCTCACCAATTGATGGACTTCCTCTCAGTTTGTAATTCTTTGCCACTAAAAAAGAATTGTTATAAATATTTTTTTGTACAAGTAAGTCCTTTTCCCTCCACTTTGATTTCTTCAGGATACAAACCCATTTGTAGTATTGCTGGTTCAAAGGGTATTTGCAGTTTCACAGCCCTTTGGACATGGGAATTTCTATTTTCAGGAGGATGTCCAGAAAAGCCATATGTACATTCAGACCTCCTTCCCTTCCCACCACTTTTCATATTCCTTTTACTGTTGTCTTTCCTCTGTAGTACATAAGCTCTTTGAGGGCAGGGACTGTCTTTCTACTTATATCTGTTTTCCTAGTGCCTTGCACATAGTAACCATTTAATAAGTGCTCATTGCCTTGGCTGTGAACCCTGATATTCTACCCCTAAATCATTATGGTAATTTAATTTTCCATCCAATTAAACTAAATATCTTAAATACTTCTAATTTTATTATTGTGTCATGTATTATAAAATTGTTTTGAGAATGTACCTCATATTGTCTGTCATGATCAGTGGTTGCTCTGTGTGTCAAAATTGCTGGGTTTCATTCTAGTTCTGAAAGACTGACTTGTACTTGTCTGGGTCCCCCCCACTCCCATTACTATGTAAGCTCTTTACAAGTAGTGATTTTTCCATTCTTTATACTTGGTGCAGGTGCCCAGCATAGTACCTGAAACATAGTAGGTGATTAATTAATGTTTGATGATGAATTGATGATTGTAAAGTTGGCTAAATTAATTAGTGAGGCATTAAATTGATTCCCTCATGCCAATGATCTTTTTGATATCAGGTTAAATTTGTATGTGTGCTTTTTTTAGAGGCAAAGTATTAGAAACAGAGCAGGTGCTCATTGTTTGCAGAATGTTAAACAAATTGTGTTATGTAAATGGGAAAAATGCTGGAAAAAATGATGAATATAGAGAAACATGGGAAGACATCAACTGATAAGAAAGTTAAATATGCAGAACCAGTAACATAATATACACAATGACTACATTAGTTTAAATAGAAAGAGAAACAGTGACAAAACAATTAAAAATGAATGATGGGAAATTACAATGACCAAGCCTGGCTACAAAGAAGAGATGTGTAAAAGTAGCTCAGACCCTTATTTATAGAAGTGTAGTATGTGTGTATGTGTGTGGACTATCACTGTGGACACTGTAGATTGTCACACTTATAAAACGTGTTGGTTACTGTGCTGAACTCTCCCCCTATTCTTTGTTATGTGATGACACAGGAGGAGTAAGAGAAGGGATTCATTGGTAAATTTATGTGATATTAAATCTGATTATGCTTTTTGTTCTTTGATAGTTCTAAATATTCTTTTAAAATTTGAATGAACTCCCCAAGCAGCCACATGGCTGTTTTTTTGCCCTTGAATCTGGACCTGTACTTTGCACACAACTTTTTTTATTTTCAGATTTCTCGTATACAAAAAAAAAAAATAATACCAAAAAGGTATTTGCTTAGCCAAACAGGATGATCTTATCCATTTCTGTCTACTTGGAAGGAAACTGGCAGTGTTGGGGGTGGAGTAGGTGTGTCATAGAGAATATATGCTAGGAAGAAAAATAAAACCCCCCAATTTTAACATTTTTAATGAGAATTAAGCAGAGAATCAACCTGTCATTGTTTAGGGGTAGAGGGAGAATGAGCATGGGAAGTCTGCCACAATTTTTGGCTTTGCTGGGCTTCCAGATTGTATCTATTTTTGTATCACTGCAAGTTAAAATGAGATTATAAAGATAATCAAATCTCTTTCTTAGGGTCGTAAATGACTCAAGAAGGAATATTCTTACCCTCCTCCCCTCTGTTTTTACTTTCATAACATATAAGTATTGAACCTGTGATTTCACTGATATAGGGAATTCTCAGAAGAGAAAAATCTGTCTACTAATGAATGCTGGCACCTTCTCTATAGCTTAAAGTTTAGCAAGTTACTTTGATTCAGATCCTTGAGAGGAAAAGTCACTTGTCCCCTACCCTCCAAGCAGTCCTAAGCAGCCCTAATGTATGGAAAGATGATGGGAGTTGTGACACTGTGCTGTAAGGGCGAGCCAAGTAGCATCTTCCTTGATTGTTTAAAACTTCTTTTTGTCTGGACCTGATTTAATATTCCAGATTCTGATTGTTTACTGATCCCAAGTGCCTGCCTGTCTGAATTCTGATTATATCCCTTGTCTCCTCCTCACCTTCCATCTTTATGGTCCTGGATATTTTCAGTTATTACACACAATTTTCCCTCATTAGTTAGATGTCCAGTGCTTAGCGAAATGCCTGGGACATAGTAGGTGATTAATGAATGTTTAATGATTATTGACTATTATTGGCTAACTGTACCAAATAGATTTCCTGATTTTAGCATTAACTAACTGGCTCATCTTTTCCTGCAAATTTAAATTTTGGCAATGGACTACAATATTGTTCAAGTGTATTTAAATTTTTAAAAAATTTTTCAGTTTCAAATTCTCTCCCACTCTCCCAGCACCTCCCCACTCTTCGAGAAGGCAAACAAGACAATACCTAATATATGTGTGAAGTCATGCAAGACATATTTTCATATAAGCCATCCTGAAAAAAGCAAGAAAAACAATGTGAAAAGTAAAATTCAATTTGTACTCATACTTCATCAGTTTTAGTGAGATGACTTTTAATTTTCTCAGTAGTTTTTGTTGAATAGTGAGCCTTTCCCCACCAAATTAATATTTTTTTTGTTTATCAAAAATTAAATTTCTTTTGGTCATTTACCACTGTGATTGTGTACATAAGCTATTCCACTGAACTGACACTACATTTCTTATCCAGTACCAGATTGTTTTGATAATTATCACTTTGTAGTATATTCTGAGATCTGGTATCACTAAGTCACCTTCTTTCACTTTATTCCCATTGATTTCCTTTATATTCTTGACCTTGATCCTTCCAAATGAATTTTGTTATTATTTTTCTAGCTCTATAAAATAATTCTTTGGTAGTTTGATTAATATGGCACAGAATAGGCAAATTAACTTGGTTAATATTGTCATTTTTATTATATGGGCTCAGCCTTCTCATGAACAATTTATATTTCTCCAGTTAATTAAATCTATATTTGTGTGAAAAGAGTTTTATAATTGTGTTCTTATAGTTCTTGTGTGTGTGTTGGGTAGACTCAAAAGTATTTTACATTGTCAACAGTTATTTTAAATGTTATTTCTCTTCTGTCTCTTCCTTCTGGGTTTTATATATTGCTGATTCCATATATTGGTAACATATAGACATGCTGATGGTGTATGTGGGTTTTTTATATCTTGCAACTTTGCTAGCATTGTTAATTGTTTCATGTAGTTTCTTTCAGGTTTTCTAAGTATATGATCAAATCATCTGCAGAGTGATAGTTTTGTTTCCTCATTGCTTATTTTCATTACTTTCATTTATTTTTCTTCTCTTATTGCTATAGTCATTTCTAGTACAATATTGATAATAATAGGGATCAGAAAATGGTTATTAAAATGATATTGACTTGTTAAAAACAGAATAATAATGGAGAGTAAAACTGCTTTTTCTTTAATCTTATTGGAAAGTATTCTAGTTTATCCCCTTACAGATAATGCCTCTTCTTTGTTTCAGATAAAATCTATTTATCATTTTAAGGAAAGCTGCATTTATTCCTATGTTCTTTAGTGTTTTTTTTAATAGAAATGGCTGTTATATTTTGCCAAAAATCTTTTCTCTATCTACTGATATAATAATTATTTTGTTGTTTTTCATTGGTAGGGTTAATTATGCTTATAGTTTTCCTAATGTCTCACCCCTGAACTCCTGGTATAAATTAGGTTAAGATAGTTCCTAATTATTTCTTTAATTTCATCTTCATTGGTGGTGCATTCACTCTTTCTATTTTTGAGATTTTTAATTTTTTTTTCTTCTTTCTCCTGTTAATCAAATTAACATTGGTGTATCTATTTTTTTGTTTTTTTTTCTCTCCATAAAAGCATCTTCTGGTTTTATTTGTTAGTTCAAAAATATTTTATATTCCATTTTATTAGTCTGTCCTTTGATTTTCAGGATTTCTAGTTTGGTGTTTAATTGGGGATTTAAAATTTTTTCTTCCTCTAGTTTTTTATTTACACCCTCAAGTCATTGTTCTACTCTTTATCTCTTTTATTGATGAAAGCATGCATATATATGTCAATGATAAATATACATATGTATATATATTTACTTTGAATTAATATCAATGTAAAACATATGTATTTAACATTGTTATTACTTCATAGTCTTTGCTTTTAGCAAATTATAATTTCCCTGATTGTCTTTTTAAATTAGGCTTATTTTAATTTTTGTTTTCTTTAAGATCATGAATGCTATTTTTTACTTCTCTCTTTGAGCTAGTTCAAATGAGAGTTATGTTCAAGCATTGCCTCCTCATTTCATCCTCATTTCTACCTCCATTGTAAGAACTCTTCTCTGTATTCCACTTTTATGAGATAATTTTCTCCATTTCCCCTCTCCTTCCTTCTTCTCCCACTACATCCTTCTTTCTCAGTATTACATTTTTCTTTTGAGATCATCCCAACATAACAGACTCACAGCCATGCCCTTTGTCTAAGTAGATGCCTTCTAACTACCCTATGATAATAAAGTTCTTGGTGGTCACATGTATTCTCTTCCCATTTGGGAATGTAAGTAGTTTAGCCTTATTAAGATCCTCATAAATTTTCACTTAGGTTTTTATTTTTATGCCTCTCTTAAATATTGTATTTGAATGTCAAATTTTCTATTCATCTTTTCATTAAGAATACTTGGTTTTCCCATTTTATAGAATTTCTGTTTTTTCCCCGTATAGGATTAAACTCAATTTTTCTAGATCGGTTATTCTTGGTTGTAATTCTAGCTCCTTTGCCCTCTGGAATTCCATATTCTAAACCCTTTGCTCCTTTTTAGTGATATCTCCTAAATCTCGAGCAATCCTTACTGTGGCTCCATGGTATTTGAATTATTTATTTCTGATTTCTAACAATATTTTTCTCTGTGACCTAGAAACCTCTAGAATTTGATTATAATATTCGTGGGAGGTTTGATTTTGGAATTTCTTTTAGAAAGTGATCAGTGGATCTTTTCAGTTTTTATTTTACCCTCTGGTTTTAAGATATCTGTGTAGTTTTCCTTTATAATTTCTTAAAATATGGTCTAGTCCTTTTTCTTTTTGTATTATGGCTTTCAAATTGCCCAATAATAGTTAAATTATCTCTTCTTAATCTATTTTCTAAGTCGGTTGTTTTTCCTAGAGATATATTTCACAATCTCCTACTTTTCTTGTTATTCTTTGACTTTGCTTCATTATTTCTTCATGTCTCATGGAGTCTTTAACCCCCATTTACCTAATTCTAATTTTTAAGGAATTATTTCTTTAGTGAAGTTTTGTCTCTCTTTTTCCACTTGGGCAATTTTTTTAAAACCCTTACCTTCTGTCTTGGAGCCAATACTGTGTATTGGCTCCAAGGCAGAAGTGTGGTAAGAGTAGGCAATGGGGGTCAAGTGACTTTCCCAGGGTCACACAGCTGGGAAGTGTCTGAGGCCAGATTTGAACGTAGGACCTCCCATCTCTAGGCCTGGTTCTCAATCCACTGAGCTACCCAGCTGCCCCCTTGGACAATTTTTTAAAGGAGTTGTTTAGTGAGGGTTTGTATCTCTTTTTCATTTGGCCAATTCTAGTTTTTAAAGAATGATTTTTTAAGTATTTTTGTGCCTCCTTTCCCAAGACATTAATTTTCTTTTGTCAATTTTTCCCTCTACTGCTCTTATTTTATTTTTACTCTCTTTTATTCATTTTAATCTCCTTATTTAGCTCTTCTAGGAATTCTTATTGTACTTATGTCCAATCTGTATTTTATTTGTTCCTTTGCTTTTAGATATTTTCATTTCATTATCTTTTGAGTTTGTGTTTTAAGCTTCCTTGCTACAATAATAGGTCTTTTAGTCTTTGTTTCCTATTCTTTCAGTCTACTTTTTGTCTTTAGATATTTTTTATGGTTAAGTTCTGCATACCTCTGGGTGGGTGAGTGAGGGTCGTTGTCCCAAGATTTGGGTTTCTTCACCCTGCAATTTTCATAGCTAATCTGAAAGGCGCCTGTAAGTTTTCAGTGCTCCTAAGGTGATGTGGTGTCAACAAAGATCTGGTCACTGCTCTCCTGGTCTGTTCTCTGGTGTTACCCAGGTAGGGCCTTTCCTTATCATGACTCCAACTTCTCTCCTCCCTTGATCTGCAACCTGTACCCAGGTAGGGCACCTGCTCTTCTGCAACTGCAGCACTCATTTTTGCCTTAGAAGTATGATCTGGAACTGGATAACGGACAATGAAGTTGCCAAAGGCATGGTCCTGTGCCCAGTGCTAGCAAAGGATCCTCTGTAATCTGTTTTTGATCAGGTTCTCAATCCTCTTAACATCTTTGGGCAGTGAATACTCCAGACAGAGCTGCTGCTGTTGTGGCTGCTGCCAGGGCAGAAAAATGCCTCATCCTGACCTTTTGTTGGTAAGGTCACCTTAGGATTTGATTTGACACATTATTTTAATGCTGTATTGAGATGGATTAGCTGGAATGCTCCCTTTACTCTGCCATCTTGGAAAAACTGGAATACAATTTCCTCCCTACCATTCTAGCAAAACCTTCCCCCCTCCTCCCCAAATTCTTTGACCAGTAGTAAATTTAAGTTAGAATGTAAGATCCTTGACAATAGAGATTGTTTCATATATCCATATCCCCAGTGGCTAGCATTATGTCTGGTACATAGTAAACCCTTAATAAATACTTGGTGATTAATTAATTGATTGATTGAGAAAGCCTGTTTTAAAAGGAAGAGGAAGCAAGGGAATCATTATGCAAATATCCTGCATGAGAGAATGGGATGGTTCCTATTACATGATGAAGTTTTCTTTTTCATGGGAAATTAAATATGATTCAGGAGAAGGTTTAGAATTCCTTATATCTGACAATTCAGAAAATTCAAGATAAAGTTGAGTAGAGAAACAAAAAGTTGGAGCAAACAATATAGTGAAGATGAAGAGGAAGGAAATAAGGGGTTTGATTACATAGATACCTTGAACAAATTGCTTATTCTTTTTCCATGACTGTCCAGAAATAGAACACTGTGAGTAATTTCAGTTTAGTGAATTTCATCCACATGATGAAAGTTAGTCTGAATTACTGTTCATTTAAAAACAAATTGATCACACCGAAATCAAGTTTTTTGGCTAGTAGAAGTGGAGATTTCCATTAGATTATCTTAAAGGAGAAATATATTAAATGTTCTTATAAATCATCACTGAATTTTTTGCATCACTAACCAAATTCGTCAGTTATTATAAATTCTTCATTTCACTTTCTTCTTCACATTCTGGACTTGTGTTTTAATCTTCCTTAATTCATAATAGAGATAAAAATATGCACTTTCCAGTTCCATAACAAGGCTGTTCTGCAGATAAATTAGATAACATAGGGTAAGTACTTTGATCTCCTTGGAAGAAAGGTTCTTGAGAAATTTAACATTTAATTATTGTTTCTAAGCTTTCAATAAGGAAAGGCAATATGGTGTGATGCCAAATACCAATCAGTCACAGAACAAATCAGCCAGCCTCTTGGTAAGTGCACGTATCAGTTCAGAATTAGGAATGAATGAGAGAATAAGATTTCTAATAAGTCTCTCTCAAAACTGACACTAGCTTTCAGGGATTCAATTTAAATACTTCTAAAAATGAACATTCATAGGACTTTCCTGGGAAAATGAATGATGTTAAAATATCTTTGACAAGCAACAACTCTGTTAATAAATGACACAGTTTAAACATCTGTAGTTAGTAGTAAATGTTTGCTTCCTTATTTTTCCTTTTTCTCATACCCCAAAGTGGCTAGATGTGGGAGGTGTATAATTTCTGAAGAAAAATATCACATTCATCTGATATAAATGCTGCATGGCATAAATGTAGAAATGTTACTAAAGAAAACAGAAATTGCAAGACAGCTGGACCACATTAAGCATACATAGAGGAGATCTGAAGACCACACAGTTTTGAGGGCTCTGAGGAATTGATTCTCAAGATATATGAAATAATGGGAGAATGCACAATGGTTGGAGAACCCTGCCTCCCACGTGACATTTCTACCAAGAAGAGGTAGAGTAGGACAATTGAGACAATTTACTCATATGTCTATTTTCTCATCAACCAAAAAAAGTCTTAATGAGAGCAATTTATATATGGTTTGATAATATATGAAAAGTAAATGGGCAGGCTTCCATGACATATTCTATAGCAGACTAGTTTAGGTTAAATCTCATCTTCTTTAGGTGATCTTTCCTGGTTTCCCCAGTTTTTAGAGCCATTCCCTCTGAGATTAACTTCCAACTTGTCTGTAACTAGTTATTTATGCGTTATTTCTACATTAGAATGTGAGTTCCTTGAGGGCAAGACCCGTTTTTGCTTTTTTGTGTGTATCTCTAGCACTAGATGTGTGCCAAATACAGAGTACATTAAAAAAAACCAAAAACTCTTGCCTTCCTTCTTAGAATGGATATTAAAGTACCCATTCCAAGTCAGGAGAGTGTTAAGGGCTATGCAATTGGGGTTAAGTGACTTACTCAGGGTCATACAGCTAGGAAGGGTGCAAGATCATTTTTGAAGCCAATATTTCTCATCTCCAGGCCTGGCTCTCTATTCATTGAGCCACCAACTGCCCCAGAATACATCTATAAATGCCATATTTACAGTCACATAAAAGGCATAGAAAATATAGAATCTCACTGTATTTTTTATTGTTTATGATAATAAATTACTTAGCATATAAAAGCAAATATTAGACATTTTCCTACAAAGTATTTTCCATATATAGTATATATATGTATATATAGATAAGATTATATAAGATTAATTGATAAGAAATAAATGAAATAATTTTGAAAATCTCCTTGATTAGTAATATCAACAAGTAAGATATGAGATAGAGAGACAGATACTTGTCCAAGGTATTTGTCACTTTCATGGATTCCCTGTATATGATGATATCCTCTGGCTGATCTTATATGTATCTGACAATTTTCTGATTTCCTAAGGATGTGGAAGACTGTAGATCCTTCTGAATGAGAACCCTAATCATTTCAAAGAGATCAGCCTAAAAACTTGCATGGAAGTAAGATCACAAAATCATAATATCCTAAAGGACCTTGGAGGTCCATTTAGCCCAACTCCCTCATTTGACAGATGAATCTGAGGCACAGGGAGGCTGTTACTTGGCTACAATCACATAATAAGTAGATAAAGAATACCTATCATTCAGGTATTGATATTCATTTGTATGTAAAATATATAGAGTTGGCCCATCAGGACTGGAGATGGTCAATGTACTGGACCCAGAATTGAATAAGGGGGAGTATTTGGGTTGGTTTGCATGCAGTAAATTACTTAGCATTTTTAATGACCCCAAGTTTCTTCTTGAAATAAAAACTTAACTTTTTTAATACCAATATTCTTCACTCTATGTTTGTCAATCATGGCATTCCATTATCTCCTAATAACCATAATCTCAATTCTCCCAGTGGGCAATGTTAAGACACAGGGTGGATATAAATAAGATATAACATATTACCAAGGACCAATGTGTGAGAAATGTCTGAAAAGATGTAATTAAAGATATGTGAGATTTGAAAAGGGATCTAAGCTGATCGTGTGAAAGAGAACAGTTCACATACTGCATGATCATCCTGCCAAAAGACCTTAAATTGGATCCTCTGTGTAGAATAAATGGGAAGATACTGACAAGATTCACAAAAGGGGACAAGGCATTGGAAGTAGGATCTACAATCCAAATCAAATCAAATGATCAAAACAGCATATGTGTCCAAAAATGTGTGGGTAAAATGATGATGATAATTATTGCTGTTGTTATTATTATTTTGTTTAATCTTATATCTCAATGAGCTAGAACTTATTGCTTTAACATCCCTTTACTTAAAAGAACCTGTGATTCATGGCTATAAGTACTTCTTCCACAGGGCAGATTGCCAACCATAAATATCTTCCCAATCTTAGGCTCTTCTTGTCTGTGAATCTTCTATAGCAGTGATTCCCAAAGTGGGCACTACCATGCCCTGGTGGGTGCTGTAGCAATCCAGGGGGGGGTACAGTGATGGCCACAGGTGCATTTATCTTTCCTATTAATTGCTATCAAAATTTAGAAAATTAATTTCCAGGGGGCTAAGTAATATTTTTTCTGGAAAGGGAAAGGTAGGCCAAAAAAGTTTGGGGACCACTGGTCTATAGAAAAGTCTGCCCAAATGGCCAGGATTGGAGGGATGGGAAGAGTTGATTCTTTTATATCAAGGGAACTTTGCCTCTTTTGTTTCAGATCCTTTTGGTGATCTGATGAAGCCTATGGACTTCCATGAATATTCTTTTTAAAATACATAAATAAAATAGATAAAATAACCAAGGAATCTAATTATTTTGAAGTAGTTATCTGTCTATTTGTCTGTGGATTTACCTAACTGCCTACCTACAGACAAGTTTATAATGGATCCCAGGTTAAGAACACTGACTCTAAATTTTTTGACATTACCGGTGTTATTAGTGAAGCAGCTAGATTATCTCTGTTATCCTTCACTGTAGCTCATGACTGTTTTCCTTTTCTTCCCATTATACCTAAATTTACAGAAGTAAAGAATATTAAACATCACCTACTACAATCCTTTCATTTTATAGATGAGGAAACTGAGACTTTTGGAGGTTAAGTGACTTGCCCCAGGGTCGCATCTCTCTTTATAAAAAATCCTTATCTTACATCTTATAATTGATATTAGGTACTGATTCCAAAGCAGATGAATGGTAAGGGCTAGGCAATTGGAATGAATTGACTTGTCTAGGGTCACACAGTTAGGAAGTGTCTGACGTCAGATTTGAACTCAGAATCTTCCATCTCTAGGCTCTCAATCCACTGGGCTACCTAGTTTCTCCTTTTCATGATCTTCAGCTTCATTTGAAACTCAGCAGCATTTGAAATTCAGATAAAGTATTATACATGCTGGAGAGGAAGTCCAGAAGTCTTAAACATCCTTAATTTCTTCCTTTTTACCTGACTCCTTCAACTTGTTTAAAAATAAACATACAGATCCTCAAATCTCCCCCACCCGGGGGCAGCTGGGTAGCTCAGTGGATTGAGAATCAGGCCTAGAGACGGGAGGTCCTAGGTTCAAATCTGGCCTCAGCCACTTCCTAGCTGTGTGACCCTGGACAAGTCACTTGACCCCCATTGCCCACCCTTACCACTCTTCTGCCTTGGAGTCAATACACAGTATTGACTCCAAGACGGAAGGTAAGGGTTTAAAAAAAAATCTCCCCCATCCCCCAAAAAAAGACTTCTCTCAACTTGTCTGTGCCATTAAGCTACAATCCTAACTCTTTCTTCTTCTCCTTCATTGATAAACTTGTTAGAAATGTTATCCACACTCAATATTTTTACTTACCCTCAACACATAACCCTTTCTTTTCCCCTAAACAATCTATTGAAATTGCTCTTTTCTCAACTCTTATTTTTCTGTCTTAGTATTCATTCTAAGAGAGAAGAGTGTCAAGGGCTAGGCAATTGGGGTTAAGTGACTTACCCATGGGCACATAGCTAGGAAGTGTCAGAATCCAGATTTGAACCCAGTTCCTCTTGACACCAGGCCTGACACTCTATCCCCTGTGCTACCTAGCTGTACATATTAAAATTTATCTTTAAGGTCATTATTGGCCTCCTAATTTCCAAGTTGAATGGCTTTTCCTCTTTATTCATCCTCCTTGACTTCTCTGCAGCTTTTGACCCCATAGACTAAACCCTCCTGCTGGATACTTTCTCACCCATGTCTTCTGAAACACCCTACTTTTATGTTTCTCTTTTTGCTTCTTTCATTATGACTCCATTGGTTTCCATTGGTTCTTCATCTTTTTCCCAACAGTTAAATGTAATTATCTTCAAATGATATGTCTGACCTTTTTTCTTTTAGCTCTTTCTACTTTGGTTATTTCATTCATTCATTCATTCATTCATTCATTCATTCATTCATTCATTCATTCATTCATTCATTCATATAGGTTCAGCTACCCGCTCTGTGCAAATGATTTCCAATACTTTATCTTTATTCTACCCTTTGTCATTACTTGAGCAATATTCCTTTGAGACATTTTCTGTTCAAATGCAGACACAAAACTGAGAATTATTCTGAAATGCTGAGATACGTTACACATAAGAAATGAAAAATTCAGTCAATCATCTGTATCATTTAGGCACATGATGTCAGCAAAACATATTTCCCAGCTTTTAAATGTGAGCATTTTGAACTCATAGTGGTAATTTCCCAAGTTGGTGAAGGTCATTTCAAGTTTCCTTCTAAAAGCAAGGCACCTGGATTCTGGGAAGATTGCAGCTTAGATGTAGCAAATCTTAAAACCTCTGCACCCTTTCCACACCAAGATAGAAAACAAAGCACTTCAAGAAGATAGAGGACCAAATCTAATAACGGGACTGAGCAGGGGGATCCTACTGCTGGACAGCTCAAGAGGTATGCCAAGAAAAAGACTTGAATTATTGAACTGTTGGTTCTGAGGGTATAGAAGGGGAATCCCAGGACCCCTCCACCACGGGCTGTGTGGAGTCTCCAGAGCCCCCAAAATCTCTGGCAGGCAGGCACACGGGCCTGGAGAGAGGGCTTTGCTGGCACTGGACTCTGGGAGTTGAACACAGGCACCAGGGAGGTGGCTAGAGGAGAAAGCCAGAGAAACACAGCAAAAATGCTTGGAAGATGGTGGCTTAGATGGAGAAAAACTTCAGACCTACTGGCTTGACCACACCAAGATAGAGAACAAAGGGTTTCGAGAGTAAAGAAAACCAGGTTTAACAGCAGGACAGAGTAGGGGGACCCTACTGCTGGACAGCTCAGTTAAAACACTCCATCTTCTTCCCCCACTTTTTTTCTTTTTTTTTTTTCTCTCAAGGTTTTAGCCTCAGGGCACATTAGCAATATAGACTAATCCAGTCCAGGCTTATTCCCATCAATTGGACAGACAAGAAGTTTTCAGAGGGCAGGAAAACTCCAACACCCCTCCTCCATAGACTGCTGAGAACATAACTACAAACTTCCATTACCAGGAGAGGGAAGATCTTTCATCAAAGGTCATTAAATCCATCTGACTAAACTAGAAGAACAGAGAAGGAAAAAATATGAGTAAACAATAGAAAAAGAGAAAAGAAATTACAATTGATAACTTCTTTCCAGGAAGTGAAAAAAGAGAAAATGAAATAGAAGAAGAGGGGGAAGCTCCAGTGAATTGGACACAGGTTTTGGAAGATCTCAAAATTCAATTAACTCAAGAACTTCAAGAACTCAAAAAGCAATCAAGAGAGGCTGAAGACAATTTGAAAAAGGAAATACATGAACTAAAACAAGAAAATAAAGTCTTAGAAGCCAAAATTGACCAGCTTGAAAACAAAGCAAAGAAGGCAAAAGATGATGTACAAAGAAAATCGGACGAAACCCAGGGATGAAATTTAGTCTTTAAAAAATAGAATTCAACAACTAGAAGCAAATGACTTCATAAGGCAGCAAGAATATATAAAACAAAATTTTAAAAAATGAAAAATGTGAGGAGAATATGAAACACCTCATTGATACAACCAAAGATCTGGAGAACAGAGCTAGAAGAGACAATTTAAGAATTATTGGTTTGCCTCAGACACTTCCCAGCTGTGTGACCCTGGGCAAGTCACTTGACCCTCATTGCCCACCCTTACCACTCTTCCACCTAGGAGGCAATACACAGAAGTTAAGGGTTTAAAAAAAACATAAAAAAATTATTGATTTACTGGAACATCATGACAAAAGAAAAAGTTTGGACATCACCCTAAAGAAAATTATCCAAGAAAACTGCTCTGACTTTCTTGAAGGAGAGGAAAAAGTCGAAATTGAAAGAATCCACAGATCATCTCCTACATTTAAGCCACAACTGACAACTTCCAGGAATGTTATAGCCAAATTTAAAAACTATCAGACCAAGGAAAAAATATTACAAGCTGCTAAGAAGAAGTCATTCAGATAACAGGGAACCACAGTTAGAATAACACAGGATCTGGCTGCACCTACATTGAAGGACTGGAAGGCATGGAAAATAATATTCAAGAAAGCAAGATAAATGGGTCTACAGCCAAGAATCAACTATCCAGGAAAAAATGACTATATTTTTGCAGGGGAAAGTATGGTCATTCAATAAATTCTTCAAGAAAAAACTGGACTTAAACAAAGAATTTGCTGCCCAAACACAGAACTCAAGAGAATCAACATAAGGTAATTAAGAGTTGGGGGAACTTTTCTTTAAGGTACCCAATAAGTTAACTTGATTTATATCCCTAGGAGAAAAGAAGATATTGGTAAATATTAAAAATTATTATTATCAACAGGGTAACTAGAAGAAGTTTATTTAGAGCCAACAGTGGCAAACTATATAGGATGAAATGTCAAGATATAGATAATATATATATATAAATATAATATTATATACAAATATTTATATGCATATAAATATAATATTATATATATATAACTAGAGGGGAAAAAGGAGATAATATTAAGAAAAATGGGAAAACAGACAAAATGGAATAAATTTATATTCCATAAAGAAGCATGTGGGGTGAACAGGGGANACATATTAAAATTTATCTTTAAGGTCATTATTGGCCTCCTAATTTCCAAGTTGAATGGCTTTTCCTCTTTATTCATCCTCCTTGACTTCTCTGCAGCTTTTGACCCCATAGACTAAACCCTCCTGCTGGATACTTTCTCACCCATGTCTTCTGAAACACCCTACTTTTATGTTTCTCTTTTTGCTTCTTTCATTATGACTCCATTGGTTTCCATTGGTTCTTCATCTTTTTCCCAACAGTTAAATGTAATTATCTTCAAATGATATGTCTGACCTTTTTTCTTTTAGCTCTTTCTACTTTGGTTATTTCATTCATTCATTCATTCATTCATTCATTCATTCATTCATTCATTCATTCATTCATATAGGTTCAGCTACCCGCTCTGTGCAAATGATTTCCAATACTTTATCTTTATTCTACCCTTTGTCATTACTTGAGCAATATTCCTTTGAGACATTTTCTGTTCAAATGCAGACACAAAACTGAGAATTATTCTGAAATGCTGAGATACGTTACACATAAGAAATGAAAAATTCAGTCAATCATCTGTATCATTTAGGCACATGATGTCAGCAAAACATATTTCCCAGCTTTTAAATGTGAGCATTTTGAACTCATAGTGGTAATTTCCCAAGTTGGTGAAGGTCATTTCAAGTTTCCTTCTAAAAGCAAGGCACCTGGATTCTGGGAAGATTGCAGCTTAGATGTAGCAAATCTTAAAACCTCTGCACCCTTTCCACACCAAGATAGAAAACAAAGCACTTCAAGAAGATAGAGGACCAAATCTAATAACGGGACTGAGCAGGGGGATCCTACTGCTGGACAGCTCAAGAGGTATGCCAAGAAAAAGACTTGAATTATTGAACTGTTGGTTCTGAGGGTATAGAAGGGGAATCCCAGGACCCCTCCACCACGGGCTGTGTGGAGTCTCCAGAGCCCCCAAAATCTCTGGCAGGCAGGCGCACGGGCCTGGAGAGAGGGCTTTGCTGGCACTGGACTCTGGGAGTTGAACACAGGCACCAGGGAGGTGGCTAGAGGAGAAAGCCAGAGAAACACAGCAAAAATGCTTGGAAGATGGTGGCTTAGATGGAGAAAAACTTCAGACCTACTGGCTTGACCACACCAAGATAGAGAACAAAGGGTTTCGAGAGTAAAGAAAACCAGGTTTAACAGCAGGACAGAGTAGGGGGACCCTACTGCTGGACAGCTCAGTTAAAACACTCCATCTTCTTCCCCCACTTTTTTTCTTTTTTTTTTTTCTCTCAAGGTTTTAGCCTCAGGGCACATTAGCAATATAGACTAATCCAGTCCAGGCTTATTCCCATCAATTGGACAGACAAGAAGTTTTCAGAGGGCAGGAAAACTCCAACACCCCTCCTCCATAGACTGCTGAGAACATAACTACAAACTTCCATTACCAGGAGAGGGAAGATCTTTCATCAAAGGTCATTAAATCCATCTGACTAAACTAGAAGAACAGAGAAGGAAAAAATATGAGTAAACAATAGAAAAAGAGAAAAGAAATTACAATTGATAACTTCTTTCCAGGAAGTGAAAAAAGAGAAAATGAAATAGAAGAAGAGGGGGAAGCTCCAGTGAATTGGACACAGGTTTTGGAAGATCTCAAAATTCAATTAACTCAAGAACTTCAAGAACTCAAAAAGCAATCAAGAGAGGCTGAAGACAATTTGAAAAAGGAAATACATGAACTAAAACAAGAAAATAAAGTCTTAGAAGCCAAAATTGACCAGCTTGAAAACAAAGCAAAGAAGGCAAAAGATGATGTACAAAGAAAATCGGACGAAACCCAGGGATGAAATTTAGTCTTTAAAAAATAGAATTCAACAACTAGAAGCAAATGACTTCATAAGGCAGCAAGAATATATAAAACAAAATTTTAAAAAATGAAAAATGTGAGGAGAATATGAAACACCTCATTGATACAACCAAAGATCTGGAGAACAGAGCTAGAAGAGACAATTTAAGAATTATTGGTTTGCCTCAGACACTTCCCAGCTGTGTGACCCTGGGCAAGTCACTTGACCCTCATTGCCCACCCTTACCACTCTTCCACCTAGGAGGCAATACACAGAAGTTAAGGGTTTAAAAAAAACATAAAAAAATTATTGATTTACTGGAACATCATGACAAAAGAAAAAGTTTGGACATCACCCTAAAGAAAATTATCCAAGAAAACTGCTCTGACTTTCTTGAAGGAGAGGAAAAAGTCGAAATTGAAAGAATCCACAGATCATCTCCTACATTTAAGCCACAACTGACAACTTCCAGGAATGTTATAGCCAAATTTAAAAACTATCAGACCAAGGAAAAAATATTACAAGCTGCTAAGAAGAAGTCATTCAGATAACAGGGAACCACAGTTAGAATAACACAGGATCTGGCTGCACCTACATTGAAGGACTGGAAGGCATGGAAAATAATATTCAAGAAAGCAAGATAAATGGGTCTACAGCCAAGAATCAACTATCCAGGAAAAAATGACTATATTTTTGCAGGGGAAAGTATGGTCATTCAATAAATTCTTCAAGAAAAAACTGGACTTAAACAAAGAATTTGCTGCCCAAACACAGAACTCAAGAGAATCAACATAAGGTAATTAAGAGTTGGGGGAACTTTTCTTTAAGGTACCCAATAAGTTAACTTGATTTATATCCCTAGGAGAAAAGAAGATATTGGTAAATATTAAAAATTATTATTATCAACAGGGTAACTAGAAGAAGTTTATTTAGAGCCAACAGTGGCAAACTATATAGGATGAAATGTCAAGATATAGATAATATATATATATATATATAAATATAATATTATATACAAATATTTATATGCATATAAATATAATATTATATATATATAACTAGAGGGGAAAAAGGAGATAATATTAAGAAAAATGGGAAAACAGACAAAATGGAATAAATTTATATTCCATAAAGAAGCATGTGGGGTGAACAGGGGAGAAGATACATATGCTGGAAGGATAAAGAGCTTGGAGAGAGGAAGTACTTAATACTTAAGTGCATTGAAATTAACTTAAAAAGGGAAGAACAATCAGATCCATGGGGGCAGAGAATTGATTTGCACCCTATAGAGAAGTAGAAGGGAAACAAAAGGACTGGTGGGGAGGGAAGCAACACTAGGGAGGGAGAAGGTGGGGCGGAGGAGAAACACATACAAGACAGGCAGATGTACATAGAGAAAAATGAAAGGCTGGAGCAAAAGTTATTGGGCTTCAACTGAGAAAAAGAAGGTTGGAGTTGCAATCATGATTCCTGACAGAGCCAAAGTAAAAATAGATCTAGTTAAAGGAGATAGGGAAGGTAACTACATCCTAATAAAGGCAGTATAAATAATGAAGAAATATCAGTACTCAACACATATGCACCAAACGGTATGGCATCCAGATTTCTAAAGGAGAAGCTAGTGGAGCTCAAGGATAAAACAGATAGCAAAACTATACTAGGTGGTAACCTCAAACTTCCCAATCAGATCTAGATATATCAAACCAAAAAATAAATAAGAAAGAGATAAGAGAAGTGAATGAAATTCTAGAAAAATTAGAGTTAATAGATATATGGAGAAAAATAAATAGGGGAAAAAAGGAATACACCTTTTAAACAGCACATGGAACATTCACAAAGGTAGACCATGTACTAGGGCATAGAAACATGGCAAACAAATTCAAAAAACCAAATAATAAATGCAACCATATCAGATCATAATGCAATAAAAAGTTATTAGCAAAGATACATGGAGAGGCAAACCAAAAATGAATTAAAAATTAAATAATATGATTCTCCAAAATAAGTTAGTGCAAGAACAAATCATAGAAACAATTAATAATTTCATTTAAGATAATGACAATGATGAGACTTCTTATAAAAACCTATCAGATGCAGTCAAAGCAGTTCTAAAGGGAAAATTTATATCACTGAGTGCATATATTAACAGATTAGGGAAAGCAGAAATTAATGAATTGGGTATACAACTTACAAAACTAGAAAATGAACAAATTAAAAATCCCCAGATGAAAACTAATTAGAAATACTAAAAATCAAAGGAGAAATTAATAAAATCAAAAGTAAAGGAACTATTGAATTAATAAATAAGATTAGAAGCTGGTACTTTGAAAAAACAGATAAAATAGACAAAGTACTGGTAAATCTAATAAAAAAAGGGAAAAAAGAAAACTAAACTAACAGTATCAAAGATGAAAAGGGAGACTTCACCTCTAATGAAGAGGAAATTAAGGCAATCATTAAAAACTATTTAGCTTAATTATATGGCAACAAATATAGTAATCCAGGTGATATGGATGAATATTTACAAAAATGTAAATTGCCTAGATTAACAGCAGAAGAAATAGAATACTTAAATAATCCTATGTCAGAAAAAGAAATTGAAAAATCTATCAAAGAACTCCCTAAGAAAAAAATCACCAGGGCCAGATGGATTCACAAGTGAATTCTATCAGACATTCAAAGAACAACTAATCCCAATACTATACAAATTATTTGACATAATAAGCAAAGAAGGAGTCCTACCAAATACTTTTTATGACACTAATATGGTACGGATTCCACAGCTAGGCAGAAAAAAAAAACAGAGAAAAAACTATAGGCCAATCTCCCAAATGAACATAGATACAAAAATCTTAAATAGAATACTAGCAAAAAGACTATAGCAAGTGAGGGTTATCCATCATGATAAGGTGGGATTTATACCAGCAATGCATGGATGGTTCAAGATTAGGAAAAACATCCACATAATTGACCATATCAACAAGCTAACAAACAAAAATCACATGATTATCTCAATAGATGCTGAAAAAGCCTTTGACAAAATACAGCACCCATTCCTATTGAAAACACTAAAAAGTATAGGAATAGAAGGACCTTTCGTAAAATTAATAAAGAATAGCAAAGGAATGAAAAGCAAAAACAGTCCCTGTCCTCAAGGAGTTTACAATCTAATATTAGGTGTAGACAACATATAAATAACTATATACCAACAAGATATATAAGATAAATTGGAAATGATCAACAGAGATTGAGCATTAGCATGAAGAGGAATGGGAAGGATTCAGGAAGACTTGAGTTCAAATTCTGCTGCAGAAAACTTGCTGTTGAAGCCTGGGAAATATAGCTCACCTTTGATTTCTTCATCTGTAAAATGGGAATAAATAGTACTTACCTCCTAGGGTTGTTGTGGGGATCAAGTGAAGTAACGTGTGTAAAGGACTTTGTAAACTTTAAAGCACTTTATGCTAGTCATCATCAGCACCATCATCATTATTATTAATCATTTCTTTTGCAATGTCTATTGTGAATTACAGGATCATAAACTCATTAGGTTGGAAAAGAGGTTATCCAGTTCTTTCCTTACCTGAAACAAATTGCTTACTAAATGTCTTTGTTTTTGTGTGTTTTTAAACCCTTACTTTTATGTCTTATAACAACTCCAATACAGAAAGGCAAGTCTTGGCTAGGCAAATGAAGGTAAGTGACTTGCCCAGGGTCAAACAGCTAGGAAGTGTCTGAGACTGTATTTGAATGTATCTTCCCAGTTCAGGCCTGGTATTCTATCCACTGTACCACCCAGGTGCCCCTCTATGATGTCTTTGAAATGTGTTCAACTTGGAGAACTATAGGGAAGGGGAGTTCACTACTTAAAAAATAAATATAAACCATAAATTTAGCAGTCTTCCTGTTTGGAGTTATGTCAGCATTAGATCACTGCTATTTCTGTTCCTCAGCAAGACATAGCCAGCTTCTTTGAAAGTCTAAGGTCCAGGTGGCCTCTGCTTCTTCCCAGGAGTTTCCCAGATGATAGGACATAGAGGTATCAGGTAATGCCTGATTTCCCTCTCCTCTATTGCCCTTCTTGTTTCCAATCCAAACCCAGCAGACAGATAAGAGATCCACGTCAATTTTAAAGTCATTAAATGAAGGAGATTTCACAGCTTATCTCAGCAACCCATTCAGTGCCTATCCTCATTGTCAGGAAGTTCTTTCTCACTTAGAACTGAAGTCCCTCCTCCTGCAACATGAGTCCATCTTCTCTGGTTATGTCTCATTGGGGAGAGAACACAGTTTTAGTGACTGATGCTTTTTACTCTGGCAAGGAAGAACAGAGTTACCGGTTGTGTGGGTTTTACTTCCACATTTTTCTTGAATAATTCAGCAGAGGAAGCTCTTTCAATTTAGGTTGTCAGCATTGGTGCCCTTAATATGAGAGCACCACCCTTCTTCCCCCTCATTTACTTATTTATTTAGTTTACTTGTCATAGGGTGGTGTAACCGGGTATAGTCCAGGATTTAGGAACTCAAAGAGATACAGAAAGGATATGGAGGTTCGAGATTATCAAGGGGATACAAAGGAGAATTGGCTGCACTTTGCATCACAAAAACAAAATTCTGACAGGGCAATTTGATTATGTCTCTTGCAGTATGTAATGTGAAACTGGACTTTGGCAGAAAGGATCTAAACCTGACCCTCCCCCAGGGCTCACTCTTTCTGTGATAATGGTTTTCTATTGGGAAATCACTGCCTGGAGAGAAAAGGGCCAACTTTTGAGCCTTTCTCTTTTTCTACCCATATATATTAATTCATAGCAAGCCCCAAATCATTCACTTAAAAAAATCCAAACAATATTGCCCCCCCACCTCCACCACCCACCCCAAGCATCCTATATCCTGTCCTCTATCAGGCAAATTTGGGATAAAAGGTTACTAATGTTCTGGCAGCATTTTCCTCAGACTTTTCCTTGTATTTCTGCCAGAGAGCTTGCAAGGCACAGATTTAATTAAAATGGCAATGTTCACTGCTACTTGAGTGTAATTAGAACCATTCATTAAAGCTTTGGCTGACAGTTTGGCAACCTGAACATTTTTCAGAGTGTGGACAGCACTCCATGGAAACAACTCAGGGGAAGAGGATGAGGGAGATCGCCCTTCTTGAACCCTTTAAATGGCATGGAGTCCATATTCAGAAAGGTTTTCATGTGGCCAAGTGTTGGACCAAAGTTACAGAAAACTCCATTAATTAGATTACAGGAGCAGACAGCACTGAATACCATCCAAGCTAAACCTAGGCAGTATTGTGCTTTCTTCCCATCACAGGGAATCTTTAAGTCGCCAAATCTTTAATGTGAACTGAGGGACAGTCCCATCATAAGATGACGTGTCTCCTAGAGAAAGCTAAGGAAGCCAAATCTGTTCATCTTTTAAGTCTTATGGAAAAGTTGTTTTGTGATGGGGAAGTGAGAATCCTCTTGTGAGACAGTTTGGTATGGTATAAAGAACACTCTTCTTAGAATCAGAGGGTCTTTGTTTAAGTCAGCTTTGACACTTAGCAGCTGAGTGCCCTTGGGTATGTCAGTCATTTCGTCTCTCTAAGTCTCAGTTTTCTTATCTGTAAAATGAGGACAATAAATTTGCACTACCTAACTCCAGATTATTTTGAGAGAAACATTTCAATAAACTAACATAATATAGAAATATCAGTTGTTGAAATTACCATTTCCTTATCTTTTGTAGTGGTGATAATGAAGGTCAATTGAAGGACAAAAGGAATAAAGGAAAAAAGAAAGAAGGAAGGAAGGCAGAAAAGAAGGAAGAAAAGAAGGAAAGAAGGAAGGAAAGAAGGCAGGTAGGCAGGCAGAAAGACAGGAATATAGGAAGGAAAGAAGGAAGGAAGGAAAGAAGGAAGGGAGAGAAGAAGCATTTATTAAGGGTGCTGTTCTAAGTGCTTTATAAATATTATCTCATTTGGTTCTCATCACAACTGGGGGAGATAGGTGCTATTATGATCACCATTTTACCCTGGAGGAAACTGAGATCCTTGGCCAAGATCACATAGCTAGTAAATGTCTCATGTTGGATTTGAACTCATAACTTCTTGTCTTTGACTAGACCTAGTGCTCAATCTACTATGCCACCTACTTGCTTCAAATGATTAAATGCAGTAAGAATGTTTAAAGATTTCATAACTCAACCAAAGGTATGAATTAATGCTCTTATCTTTCTATAACATTTTTGTCATTCTCTGCCAGTTTGCTAGATGTAAGGTAATACCTCAGAGTTGTATTGATGTGCATTTTTCTTATTATTAATAATTTGGACCATTGTTTCATATGATTATTAATAATTTATAATTCCTGTTTTGAGAATTTTTTCTTCATATCCATGAATCACTGAGGACTGTAAACTGAGGAGGGATCTTAGAGAGCATCTAGTTTAATCCCCTTGCTCCCACTTTTTTTTAATAAATGAAGAGACTGAGCCTTAGAGAGATTATGTGATTTGCCCCAAGTCACACATTAAAGAAGCACAGTGAAGATTAGAAACGAGGTCTCCTATTTTCAAATCTTGTGATCTTGTTACTCTCATAAGCTTTCTCTGATATCCTCCTGGTTCTGAGAAGGAACCTTTCCAGGAACTTCACAATGTGCCCAAACTGACATAGTATCCAAACTGGTGCAGACCTTAGGGGCTCTCCTGGACCTGGTATATCAAAGAATTTAACTCCTGCCTACTTCTTCTATTAGCAATTCTCTGAGCGGCAAGATATTTGAATGACACTTGATATTTATCTAGCTCTTCTCATTAGAAAAACCTTTTCAAGTTTAGCAAGATGACATTTCTTTGGGAGACAAGTAGTTGTGACAAAAGCTAATATCTGTTCTCCTGTTATACTTCAAAAAATTTTTTTAAGCCAGATCTATGATTTCATTGATATAGGGAGCTCCCAAGAACACTTTCTACCTATGTAGATTCATAACTTCTGCTCTCTGATCTGGTAGAAGGTTGTACAAAACCCTGGGGAAACAATTATAGTAATTATAAGCAGTTTGGTCAGCCATTGTAATTTAGGAATACTGTCCTTAAGTGCTACTTTGACAGGATTTAACATATTTCCCCCCACAGGAATCTCACTACCTTAGGCTTTATCCACTCATATGCTATGATGGGGGAAAGACAATTCAATTTTGATTCTGTTAAGAAGTTCCTAATATCTCAAGTTTTGGTTGATATTCTTCATTACTTCATATATTTTTTTCTTTATTACTTTATAGACATCACAATGTTCTAAGCCAAACCCTGATTAGAACAATCGATGAAATTTGAAAGAGATGACTGGAGGAAGAGGGATGAGGAGGTGATAGGATTGTTTAGACTCAAAGCTGACTTTGTCCCTTAAAAGGGGTCTGCAACACCAGAGTAAACTATAAGATGTGATCTTGAGTTCTTTTAATAGCCTCCTTACTTTGATTCTTAGCAAAGCTAATGGTTTCAGGGACAAAAATATACTTTAAAATATAAAGTGGGAAATCTTACAGAAGAAAAGGAAACATTATAAACCTTAGGAAGTGTGTGTGAGGCTTAAATAGCTCAATAGCATCTGAAGAGAGTAGTAATATAATGAGAATGAATCCAAGGGCACAGAACACTCCAAAACCTTTGTCCTAGATCACTTATCTCCATTAGACCTAACAGGAGTCTGGGAAAAATAACCTGTTGAGGACTATAAATAAAGGTGGAGTCTTTCTGAACCAGGAAGGATTGTCAAACAGGAGAGTACAGACTTCTCCCACTTCATGCCTGAAGGTAAAAATCTGAGAGCTGGGAACCCATTGGGAAGAAATTTCCCTAAGTCCCAGGTTAAGGATCTATACCTTTGCTGAGAAGAATGTTGTAACATTGTTGACAGCCAGTCAATCCGGGGTCTAGAATGGTAACAAAACAAAACAAAAAACAGTAACTGCCCTTTGAATAGTGAACCCAAGGATTCCAGGGGATCAATCCATCCAACAGCCCATACACTGAGGAGCCTGCAGCCTCACTGAGCTGAACCCATCAGGAAGACAGCTTCCAACATCCTACCAAACTCAGTGGGATGCAGGGAAGGCAGTACTCAGGGGAAAATTTATATCCTTGTGTGCATATATTAACAAATTAGAGAGGGCAAAGATCAATGAACTGGGCATGTAAATTAAAAAAAAACTAGAAAGGGAACAAATTAAAAATCCCCAGCTAAAAAACCAATTAGAGATTACAAAAATTAAAGAGGAAATCAATAAAATTGAAAGTAAGAGAACTATTGAATTAATAAATAAGACTAGAAGCTGGTACTTTGAAAAAAAACGAACAAAATTGACAAAGTAGTGGTCAATCTAATTAAAAAAAGGAAAGAAGAAAACCAAATCATCAGTATCAAAGATGAAAAGGGAGACCTCACCTCTAATGAAGAGGAAATCAAGGCAATCATTAAAAACTATTTTGTGCAATTATATGGTAATAAATATAGCAATCTTGATGAGATGGATAAATATTTGCAAAAATATAAATTGCCTAGATTAACAGTAGAAGAAATAGAATACTTAAATAATCCCATATCAGAAAAAGAAATTGAACAAGCCATCAAAGAACTCCCTAAGAAAAAATCCCCAGGACCAGATGAATTCACAAGTGAATTCTATCAAACCTTTAAAGAACAACTAATTCCAATACTATACAAATTATTTGACATAATAAGCAAAGAAGGAGTTCTACCAAATTCCTTTTATGATACAAATGTGGTACATTGATCCCAAAGCCAGGTAGATCAAAAACAGAGAAAGAAAACTATAGACCAATCTCCTTAATGAACATAGATACAAAAATCTTAAACAGAATACTAGCAAAAACACTCCAGCAAGTGACCATGAGGGTTATTCATTATGATCAGGTGAGATTTATACCAGCAATGCAATGATGGTTCAACATCAGGAAAACCATTCACATAATTGACCATATCAACAATCTAATAAACAAAAACCACATGATTATCTCAATAGATGCTGAAAAAGCCTTTTGACAAAATACAATACCAATTCCTATTGAAAACACCAGAAAGTATAGGAATAGAAGGACCTTTCCTAAAAGTAATAAAGATTATATATCTAAAATCATTAATAAGTATCATATGCAATGAGGATAAAATTAGAAGCCTTCCTAATAAGATCAGGAGTGAAACAAGGATGGCCATTATCACCTCTATTATTTAACATTGTACTAGAAACACTGGCAGTATTAATTAGAGAAGAAAAAGAAATTGAAGGCATTAAAATGGGCAATGAGGAGACTAAGCTATCACTCTTTGCAGATGATACGATGGTCTACTTAAAAAATTCTAGAGGGCAGCTTGGTAGCTCAGTGGAGTGAGAGTCAGGCCTAGAGACAGGAAGTCCTAGGTTCAAACCCGGCCTCAGTCACTTCCCAGCCGTGTGACCCTGGGCAAGTCACTTGACCCCCATTGCCCACCCTTACCAATCTTCCACCTATGAGACAATACACCGAAGTACAAGGGTTTA
>NC_058130.1:152137805-152160873 GCF_016433145.1 Gracilinanus agilis
TTGTACTAGAAACACTAGCAGTAGCAATTAGAGAAGAAAAAGAAATTGAAGGTATCAAAATAGGCAATGAGGAGACTAAGCTATCACTTGTTGCAGATGATATGATGGTCCACTTAAAAATTCTAGAGAATCAACTAAAAAGCTAATAGAAATAATCAACAACTTAGCAAAGTTGCAGGATACAAAATAAATGCACATAAATCATCAGCATTTCTATATATTTCCAACACATCACAGCAGCAAGAGGGAGAAAGAGAAACACCATTTAAAATCACCCTAGACAATATAAAATACTTAGGAATCTATCTACCAAAACAAACACAGGAATTATAGGAACACAACTACAAAACACTTTCCAACCATTAAAACTAGATCTAAACAATTGGAAAAACATTGGTTGCTCGTGGGTAGGATGAGCTAACATAATAAAAATGACTATTTTACCCAAATTAATATACCTATTTAGTGCCATACCTATCAAACTACCAACAATTTTTTCTACTGAATTAGAAAAAAACTATAACAAAGTTTATTTGGAACTACAAAGGATCAAGAATATCAAGGGAAATAATGAAAAAAAAAACATGAAGGAAGGTGGCCTAGCAGTACAAGATATTAACTATATGATAAAGCAGTGGTCATCAAAACGATATGGTACTGGCTAAGAGACAGAAGAGATGATCAGTGGAATAGACTTGGAGTAAGTGACATCAGCAAGACTGTCTATGATAAACCCAAAGAGCTCAATTTTGAGGACAAAAATCCACTATCTGGCAAAAATTGTTGGGAAAATTGGAAAACAATATGGGAGAGATTAGGCTTAGATCAACATCTCACACCCTACACCAAGATAAATTCAGAATGGGTGAACGATGTGAATATAAAGAAGGAAACTGTAAGTAAATTAGATGAACACAGAATAGTATACTTGTCAGACCTCTGGGAAAGGAAAGATTTTAAAACCAAGCAAGAGTTATAAAAATTACAAGTATAAAATGAATGATTTTGATTATGTTAAATTAAAAAGGTTTTGTACAAACAAAAACAATGAGACCAAAATCAAAAGGGAAACAACAAACTGGGAAAACAATCTTTATAACAAAACACTCTGACAGAGGTCTAATTAATCAAATGTATAAGGAGCTAAATCAATTGTATAAAAAATGAAGCCATTCCCCAATTGATAAATGGGCAAGTGACATGAATAGGCAATTTTCGGATAAAGAAATCAGAAGTATCAATAAGCACATGAGAAAGTGTTCTAAATCTCTAATAATTAAAGAAATGCAAATCAAAACAACTCTGAGGTACCACCTCACACCTAGAAGATTGGCTAAAATGATAGAAGGGGAGAGTAATGAATATTGGAGGAGATATGGCAAAATTGGGACATTAATGCATTGCTGGTGGAGTTGTGAACTGATCCATCCATTCTGGATGGCAATTTGGTACTATGCCCAAAGAGCTCTAAAAGACTGCCTCCCCTTTGATCCAACCATAGCATTGCTGGCTTTGTGCCCCAAAGAGATCATAGATAAACAGACTTGTACAAAAATATTTATAGCTGCGCTTTTTGTGTTGGCAAAAAATTGGAAAATGAAGTTATGCCCTTCGATTGGGGAATAACTAAACAAATTGTGGTATATGTTAGTGATGGAATACTATTGTGCTCAAAGGAATAATAAACTTTAGGAATTCCATGTGAACTGGAAAGACCTCCAGGAATTGATGCAGAGTGAAAGGAACAGAGCCAGAAGAACATTGTACACAGAGACTGACACACTATGGTAAAATCGAATGTAATGGGCTTCTGTACTAGCAGCAATGCAATGACCCAGGACACTTCTGAGGGATTTATGGAAAAGAAGGCTACCCACATTCAGAGGAAGGACTACAGGAGTGGAAACACAGAAGAAAAAGAACTGCTTGAACCCATGGGTTGATGCGGGCTTGGTTGGGGATGTAGACACTAAAGGACCACCCTAATGCAACTATCAATAATATGTAAATCAGTCTTGATTGATCACACATGTTAAAACCAGTGGAAATATGTGTTGGATATGGGGGGGGATAAAGGGAGGTGAAGGGGAAAGTAAAAATAAGAATCATGTAACCATGGAAGATTTTTCTAAAAAAATGAAATATTAAAAAAAGAAGAAGAAGACAGCTTCCAAACCAAATGCACCTGATCCAGCCTAGGAGAGGATTTATGTATCCAGCTGAGATTCTTTTTACAGTGAGGAGACAGCCCAAATGAGCCACAGAGTGAATTGTCCTTCATCAATGTTATGCCCTGATGAAAGTTGGCAAGGTTCTCCAGAGAAAGACCATTAAGGATATATATGTTCCCTACATAGGGGCCTCATTTCCACTGTTCTTCAAATTAATGACCACTCTTCCCCCTCAGACTGTGTGTCTTTGTGGGAGAGTATGCCCCAGGTTTGGGGGGAAGATGCTTCCTAGTTTCTTGCTCTGCTATTTGAATAAATGCTTTTGCTAAAGAAAACATTGAATTTACTTGCTTGATTGTTAAGGGGGTGGGGGGCTCAATGTTCTAAAGATAGCCTCCCAGAGGGATGCTCTTAGAGTACTGTGAGTAGTGTCAACCCTGATGCCAGTGTGGGCTGGGGAAGTAAGCTGAGAAAGAATACTTCATTTGGAATTAAGAAAATATGACTTTATATCTAAATTCCAGGGACTATTGGAGTGGGCTAAAAGAAGCCCTTGGTAAGAAATAAAGCTATTTTTGTATATTTCTTTAGTATGTGATATGGCCAAACATTAAGAAAATCATAGAGAATTTGTGGGAATTATGTTTATTTCTGATTCCGGCTTTTCCCAGGCCCCCTGTGACATTTTCTTTCTCTTACCATCAGGCCCACATCACAGCTGCTTCTCAATCACCCTTTCACTCTCTATAATGATGCAGTTACATCTTGATTTCTCTTCCTTCTTCCATCCTGTCCTGCTTAGTTTCTTTTTATCAATATATTGAGGATTTGATACCTGGAGGCACATGGCCTCGCATCAAGGAAATGTGATATGGTCCTAAAGAGAGCTATTTGTGATCTTATTACATGTTCTTTTTAGACTTTGCATATGTGCACCTTCAGATTTACTGGTAAACCTTTTCTTTATTTAGAGAAGTTATGCTTGAAGGGTTAATACATCTTTGAATGAGCCAAAAATTCCCCTGGAGGTCAGTCTATCTTTTAGTCTTCATTAAAGGCTTGTCCTTAGTGAGATATGAGGAGAGCTTTGACTCAATGGTATAGAAAATATAAGACTCAACTGTTTATTTTATGTTGATTATACAAAAATAACTGGCTTGCGTTTTAGTAAAACTTATTGGATTCAAAAGCTTCCTATGGTTTTGCAAGTAAAACTTATTCATGGTTTTTAGATTTTCATAGGCTTCATTGAAAGACATGCAGATCAGGACAGGTAGTTGGCTCAGTGGACTGAGAGGGAGGCCTGGAGAAGTCATGGGTTCAAATATGACCTCAGACACTTCCTAGCTGTATGACCCTGGGCAAGTTACATTGCCTAGTCCTTATCACTCTTTTTCCTTGGAACCAATTCAAAGTATTGATTCTAAGATGGAAGGTGTTAAAAAAAAGACATGCAGACATAGAAGTTAAAAGTTTCAAGATGACACTGAGAAGTGACAGATATTCCAATTCTATTTCTCCATACCTTAAAATGTGTCCTAAATTTTGGAGCAAAAAACAGCCAGCATCAGGAGTTTACTGTTTGTAGACTGATTATGCTATTAGAGTAGAGGGACCTTTGTGGAGTGGAGAATGTGGATTAAATAGAAGTTATAAGGCACAGAGTATGTCTGAAACAGACTAGCCTCAAGTTCAAACCAGCCCAGGTGATGATTAACCTGGAAATTGTTTTTTGAACCTGTGATGATGCTGAATATATTCTGAGGTCTATAAAATGGGGCTTATAAAACTTCTGTCCTGGGCCTACTTCAAAAACAATCTACCCCCTGTTTGCTGGGCAGGCTATAAGAACTTCTGGAAGAACATGATATAGAGTATGACAAGTGACGAGTAGTGGATGTTTCTGGGCCCTAGGTCTAGATGTCCTCTACATGGTAGATTGTGGAGACTGGGGTAAACAATCTTATAAATATAATAAGTTCAGATAAAGAGTAATAACAGAAATACAGATAAAAACAATATAGTAGAATAACAAGATTTCACATAGTGAGGTCTATGGGGGTAAACTTCCATAATTCCATCATTTCTATCATTCCATCCATTTTCTAAGGACAGGGATAGCTTAAATGTCTTATTTGTTCTAAAATCTACTCTTCAATCAATGGGTTCAAGAAACCTTTCTCTCATTGAAAGGTTAAAAATGATATAAAAGCTTTTATCACAGAGCAGTTGAGAATCTCCTTAGAAAACCTGAAGAACCGACTGTGAGAGGGAATAAACAATATTCTTATGGAAATGTTGTTTTTCTCTAACCAGCTTGGAATTTGAGAATTACAGATTAAATTTATGTGAGTGTGTTTTCTTTTAGTCCTGTTAGAGTCTGTCTATTAGTTCCCACCTTTGTTGATCATGGATAAAAATTTGGACAAGCCATTTCATGCTACTATAACTTCACCGCAACCCAACAGTTACCTAGAATAGTAAGGCTCTTCGTCCACCATGTTGAGGTTTCCCTTTTGAAAGAAAGAAAACAATGGCAATTAAGTGAGGAAAACCTTTTCATTAACTCCACTGAGCAGTTTTTCCTCGTCCTTTTCTTTGATTTCGTTCAACCACCTAGGATGATTCAATAGTGAGATTTGCCTCTCAGAGAACTCCAGGAATCAATCTGCCAACATAACCCTCTTCCTTCTCAGCATGAACACTTCTACATCAGGACTTCCCATAGTAGTTCTGCCTTATAATTCAGTGAATTTGCTACAATACATGGATATAATCTAGGATCAAATAGCATCACAGATAAACAATTGGATACAACTGTTTGCCCAAAGAGTCCCACCCTACATATCAAGTTCTTACATTCACAATTAATGCCTGATATTTCTGGCTATATTTATAAAAGTTATGTAGCTGGTAACTATTTCTAGATCCACTTCAATATTAGCAAGTGTCCTGTTAGTTTCAAAATACAGCATAGTATACTATAGTATAAAGCAGTCAGGTAGAAAAATGGATAGAGCACTGGGTTTGCAATCTGGAAGACTCAACTTCATGAGTTCAAAACTGGTTTCGGATTTATGACTGTGACTTTGGGCAAGTCATTTAACCCTCAGTTTCCTCATCAGTAAAATGAGCTGGAAAAAGAAATGGCAAACCATTCCTGTATCTCCCCAAAGAAAACTTCAAATGGAGTCACAGAGTTGGGCACAACTGAAACAACTCAACAACAACATAGGATGTGATAATTGATGGATGATTTGTTCTTTGTGTCCATTAATCTCTTTTTAGAGTCATCACCAAACACATTCCAAAACAAACATAAATGGGGCAAGTTAACAAAAGCAAAAGTCCAGCTATCCAAAGTGTCTATCAGTAGATCCTTTATGTAATTTCCCAAAGATTCCTGTCCAATAGGCAGAGCCTAGCTTTCTTCCAAATCTACATCAGGCTGCCAGCATCTGTAAAGTAAAATGTGTCTGAAAATCACTAGAAATCTCTGAAATTCTTTGGTAGTATTTCAGGGAGGGTCCTTATATGGGGAGTGTTGGATTAAAGGAGAAAGAAAGGAGGGGGATAGAGGGGGAAAAAGAGAGAGAAAGACAAAGAGAAAGAGAGGAGTGGTGAGAGAAGAGAGAAGTAGGGAATGAGAGAGATCAAATGCTATATATATATACATACACATATACATATACATATATATGTATATATATAATGTACAAATTGCTTACATGTTGTTTTGTCCAATAGAATATGAGTTCCTTGAGACCAGGGAATTTTTTTTGCCTTTCTTTTTATTTCTAGTGCATAGCACAGTGTCTGGAAGCTAGTAAATGTTGACTGGCTAACTAACTTTTGTAAGAAATAAGGGAATACACATAAATATATACACACACACATACACACACTCCTTAAAATGTTCGTGAGCCAACCCTCTTAAATTTATGCCAGGCCTTATAGGATTTTTTTTCTGATTCACCAAATATTTATGAGATTTGACAGTGGTGGGTGAGAGTTACGGAGAATAATAATGAGAGCCAACATTTATGTAAAAGCACTTTAAGGTTTGCAAAGCACTTTACAAATATTATCTCATTTAATCCTCACAGCAACCCTGTGAGGCGGGTGCTATTGCTATCCTCATTTTACAGTTGAGGAAATTGAGACTAAAGTTCAAGTAATTTACCCAGGATTATTATACATTACCCATTAGAGGCAAGCTTTGAACTCACATCTTACTGATTCTAAGTTCAACATGCTAAGTAAAAGCCATCTATCTATCTCTACGATACATGGTTTTCATTTCAGAATTTTTCTTTTGTATTCCCAATTGCCAGGTCAGATTCTCAGTACTAACTTTGGGTTATTTGGACTCGTCTGTCACTGACATAGTTAACCCATGCAAGAAGCAGCAGATTTTTTCCCCCTTTCCAAGCTGAGTGATCACTACCAGGGTTATGCTTTGTTTAATGTCTGTCTTCCTACAGCTCCTGCAATACCAAATCAATCAACCAAGAAGTATTTTTCAAGTACATACTATGTGCCAGACATTGTACTAGACTCTAGGGATACAAAGACAGAAATGAGGAAGTCCTTGCCTTTGAACAATTTACAGATTCTTTTTTTTTCCTCAGTGGTTATCTAGGATTTTGAGCGAATTATCCCAATTTTTAGCAATATCCTCTCTCCCTGCAGTCTTGGTGTCTACCATGGGCATTAAGCTACGAATAGTAATATTCATTATTTCTAATTTGTGGGAAAAAGAGAACTATGTAAGTTTCTCTACCAAATTAGATGCCATAGAGAGGAGCTAGAATTTAGGAATATGAATAGGAATAGAAATGCCCAGTAAGTCACAAATCCAAGAGAGAAGTTAGCTTTAAAACCCATAGTTTTTCATCATTATTAAGCAAATGCAAACTGTTTGGTATAATAAACAAGGCAAAGAGTTTATAGTTTACTCAGTTGATTCATTTCAGCTACTTTCAAAAATATTTAACTATTTTATCATTAAATCTATATTTCTCCATTTTGTCCATAAGGTTATAATTATAACTGTCAGATGCCATGTTGAATTCAAGGTATGCCCTATCTACGGCATCCCCCTGATCTACCAGTTTAATAACTGTCAAAAAAGGAAATGAGGTTAGTCTGGCATGATTTTTTTTAATGAAGCCATACTGGCTCATAGTGTTACTTCTTTCCTTTCTAAGTGCTCACAAACCATCTGTTTAATAATCTGTTATAGAATTTTACTGGGGACTAACACCAACTTTACTGTCCTAAAGTCTGTTAGAGGACTTCATTCTCTTCCCCCTTCTGAAAATTAGAACATTTGCCTATGTCTAATTCTGCGGTTATTCTCCCATTCTCTTGTTTTCCTTAACGACCAACAGTAGTAGTTCAACAATCATGATTGTAAGTTTCTATCATTACCTAGGATAGTATTTGTAGAAGCTGGGTGACTTGAACTCATTAAGAAAAATTAACACTCTATTAATCTCTTTACAAATCTAGGGTTGGAATTCCAAGCCATTTTTGTTCCATTTTTTTTCCATTCTGAATATCATGTTCTTTGGCAATGAAAACAGAAGCAGAAAAGGAGTAATTATATTTCCTAGCATCCAGATAGATGATAGATAGTATTTAATAATAATAATAATAATAATAATAATAATAGCTTTTACATATAACTTTCAGGCTTGTAAAGCCTTTTACATATTTTTTTCATTTGATGCTCACAATAGCCCTGCCAGGGTGCTTTTATTATCCCCATTTTACAGATGAGGAAAGGGCAGCTAGATGTTGCAGCACATAAAGTCAGGAGAATTCATTTTTCCTATCTATAAAATGAGCCAGAGAGGGAAATGGCAATGCACTCCAATATCTTTGCCAAAAAAACCCCAAAATGGATCTTGAAGAGCTGGACAACTCAAAACAACTAAACAATTAATAATAACAAATGAGGAAACCAAGGCACAAAGAGGTTAAGTAACATCCCACAGCAAAGGAGTTTCTGAATCAGGATTCAAACTTAGGTCTTTCTAACTTCAGGTCCTGTACTCTATACATTATATATAAATGTTAGAAGATAGCTAGGTAGCTATCTAGATAGAGATGGATGGATGGATAGATGGATAGATGGATAGATAGATAGATAGAAAGATAAAGCCTTTAATAAGTGATTACTATTTGTCAGGCAATATGCTAAGTGATAGCACTATAAGTACAATTCTTAAGGAAAATGAAAGAGGAGACAACATGAAATTAAATGTACATACAAGTTATATGCAGTGCAAATAGAAGGTCACCTCAGAGGGAAGGAGAAGGCCTTCTTTGACATTAGGACACACATCCCCTACATGGACAAGCATGGTGTTTTGTATATAGCCTTATGTATTCAATAAATATATGAAAAGTGTCTATACATTTTCTTTCCTTTTCCCACTCCATTCTAAGGTTCATCTTCTGACTCATTTCTTTCGAGCTTTAATCAGAGGTTCTTAACCTGGGTTCTGTGAAACTTTTAAAAAATGATAATTATATTTTATTTATGGGTTATATAATCCTATATATTTTCATTTATGCATTTAAAAACATTATTCTGAAGGTATTCTTAGGTTTTACCAACCTGCCAAAGAATTCCATGACACAAAAAAAGATTAAGAATCCATCCCTGTCCTAACTTTGACAAAGTCACAGTCTAGAGAATATACTAGAGACCCATCTTGAAGTTTAACTCACTTTTGCACCAATATGGGCATACCACAAGGAAAATAGGAAAATTTGTCCTCAGTAGACTCTTGCTGACTATTGCTGAATGGTGTGCTGCAAAATGTTTAATAACCAGCTATTTGGTGGTGGTGGTGGTACTTGGTTTAGGGGGAAGAATTAAGGTTGGAAAATGTACAATGACACACTTTAAAATTTAGTCTCCATTATCAAAGTTTTCTACATCAATTTCTTAAGTCTAGACAAGCAACAAAACAATGTCAAATCCTGACTTAATGATTTCAGATAGGTAAATGCTCACATTGGAAATTTAACAACCAGCTCTTGAGTGTCTGTGCAAGCTGATTCCAAGAAACCTCTTCTATCAACAATCTGGCAGATATTAGCTTATGACAGCACAGGTAGAAATCACAAGGGGGGGGAATCAGTGATTCACTTTGAGATACTAATTCAACATTTACCAGGCACTTTATATCCATCATCTCATTTGAACTGCACGACATCCTATGATGTAGCTGCTGTGGGTACCATTCTGATTTTGTAGATAAGGAAACAGAGGCTCAATGAAGTTAAATTAATAAATAAACATTTTAAAGCACCCACTGTGTGCCAAATACCATTGTAAAGAGCTACATTTGTAGTCACATAGTTAAAAAGATCCAGTAATGGAATTTGAAGCAAAGCCTTTTTTTGTGTGTGTATGTTAAATTCATATCTTCTGTCTTAGAATTGATACAGAAACACAAATATTCATAGCCACACTCTTTGTGCAAAAAATTAGAAAATGAGGGGATGTTCTTCAATTGGGGAATGGCTGAATAAATTGTGGTATCTGCTGGTGATGGAATACTATTGTGCTCAAAGGAATAATGAACTGGAGGAATTCCATGTGAACTGGAAAGACCTCCAGGAATTGATGCAGAGTGAGAGGAGCAGAACCAGGAGAATATTGTACACAGAGACTGACACACTGTGGTAAAATTGAATGTAATGGACTTCTCTACTAGCAGCAATGCAATGATCCAGGACAGTTCTGAGGGACTTAAGAGAAAGAACACTATCCACATTCAGAGAAAGAACTGTGGGAGCAGAAACACAGAACAAAGACATTTCCTTGATCAAATGGTTCAATGGGGATGTGATTGGGGATGTAGACACTAAGTGATCACTCTATTGCAAATATTAATAATATGGAAATAGGTCTTGATCAATAATACTCATAAAACCCAGTTGAATTGCACATGGGCTGTGGGAGTGGGTAGGGAAAGATCATGAATCATGTAACCATGGAAAAATATTCAAAATTAATTAAATAAAACAAATTTTAAAAAGAAAAGAAAATGATGAAAGTCTTATGTGGAGAAAAGAAAATGAAAAAAAAAAGAATTGATACAGAATATTGGTTCTAGGACAGAAGAGTAGAATGGGCTAGACATTAAAGGTTAAATGTCTTGCCCAGGGTCACACTGTTAGGAAGTGTCTCAGGTCAAATTTGAACTCAGGATGTTCCATCTCCATAACTGACTATACATTGCACCACCTAACTGCCCTTGAAGACAAGCCTTCTTGACTTTAAATCTCTTTCTCCTTGCACCTGCCACAGGACCTCACCTGTAGGTGTGCACTTAGAAGGTCTTGACCAGCACCTCCAGTTACCCTTTGATTTCATTTGTAAAATTAGTGGTGAAACATTTTGGAATAACTGTTTGCTGACCTGATGTAGAATGGGTAATCTTGTGGAGTAGTGAAATGTCATTACTGGAAAGCTCCAAGCAGAATGTGGAGGAGCCCTGAAGGGGATATATGCTTAGATAATAGGTGGACTTAGCTGACTTCTGAATTTTCTTCCAGTTCTGACATTCTGTGATTTCTAGTTCCCCAAATACAACACCCCAGAATATAAATGTAGGTATGGTTGGACTTGGAGTTTTGAACTTACTTACAGGGACTAGAGGTTCTCTTTACCAGCATCTCTCCTCAGCCTGGGATTTCCTGCTTCTCTTGTTTCTCAGAAGAGTTTGTTAGTGTTCTCTGTGTTAGATCTGGGAGGGTACACAGAGGATCTCCTCCCCTCATATACACATAAGGAGCTGCAGAAAATGACCTTATATTAGGGAAGTCTGCACTCTAAGAAGCTTGTTATTTACTGGTTTGCATGAACATGGATTCATGATTTTTTAGTTTAGTAGAGAAGAGTGAGCTAATAATAACCATGAATCACAGCAGAATGTGTAAGTGCCCTATTAAAAGTATATAGGAAGGGGGCAGCTGGGTGGCTCAGTGGATTGAGACTGAGGCTTAAGAGATGGTAGACCCTGGATTCAAATCTGGCCTCAGATACTCTCTAGCTGTGTGACCCTAGGCAAGTCGCTTAACCTCTCATTACCTAGCCCTTTATACTCTTCTGCTTTGGAACCAATACATAGTATTGATTCTAAGACAGAAGATAAGGGCTTAAAAAAGCATAAAGAAAAGAGCTGTGTGAAAATTTATTAACATGATAGGAAGATCAAAGGCAACAAGGTGGTATAATGGATAGAGCATTAAGCTGAGGAAACTGGGATTTGAATTCTGACATTTAATTACCAGCCAGTTGACTCTGGAAAGGTCATTTAAACTTCTCTGGGCCTCAATTTACTCATCTATAAAATGAGGGGGCTGACTTGGTGACCTCTAAGATACCTGGAAGCTCTAAATGTATTATTCTGTGGTCCTATGATCCTCAACTGTATGGAAGGGTCAGAGATGGCTAGAATTTTGGATTGTTGAGTCAGAAAGACCTGACTTTAAAAGCTTTGGAGTTCTAAACAAGTCACTTAATCTCATTCAGCCTCATTTTTCCCTCTGTAAAATGGGGATAAAAACCATCCTTACTTCACAATGTTGCTCTGAAGATGAAATAAAATAAATATAAATATGAAGTTTCACAAGCTGTAGAGTACTATATAAATGTATTTGTTTTACCATCATTGTCCTTATCTTTAGTTTAGTCAAATTTATTAACTTCTGGAGGAGATGGGCCTTTTTATCACTGAGGTGTCACCATTACCCAGTGTCACTTCAGGACTGTACCAGCACGGGTAAGGTATAAACATTTAATAACAGGCTCTCTGAAGATAAAACATACATTAGACACACTTTAAAGTTCAATCTGCTTTTTAAAAGACATTTATTGAATCACTTTCTCACATGTAGACAATCAACAAAACAAAAAAATAAGGTCCTGTTTTGTAGCATTTGCAGATTTCTGGGGTTACACTGAAATGCTCACACCAAAAAAATGGAACAATTAGCTCTTCTGGCAAGAGCTGGCTCCAGCACACCTCTGGCCATGCAGTTGGTAGGAAGTTGGATTTTTTTTTCAGTTAGAATCTTCACCTGGGAATTCTTTTCTATGGAACCCTCAGCCAAGGACCTACCCAAGGAGGAGAGGACACTACTAAACTTCTGAGGTGTACATAAACAGCATTTCATCTAGTCTCCTTTCCTGACATATCTTATAATATCGTCTACTTCGACACACAAGGTCTTATGACATCACTGATGCAGGTGCCCCTTCCATCAACATGGATTAATAAATGACTTAATGAGTTACTGTGGCCAAAAGACATTCATCACCTGCTGTCTAACCCTCTGAGGATGAGACTCTGAATTTGGCGAGGCTGGCCCTGGAATAAAAGAAACACAGTCCATTGCAGTCTCTGAATTTGAAGCTGTTCCAACTTGAAAGAACCTGCCACCTGTACAGTGTTCAGGCAGATCCTCACAAGCTCTCATCCTCTTCCATGCCACGGTGAGGCATTTCAACAGGGAGTTAGTCTATAGATGCCAATATACATCTTCTAGTATAGTGCTAATAGTTAGAAAAAAAGATGAATTTAAGAGAATGAGGGAAAAACAACTTTTACTTACACATGTTCAGTAAAGGAGGCCAGGGCAAAGAAAATGTTTTCATGATTTTATATTCTCTCCTAATATTCAACATATGAGTTCTGGGAAATGGTCCAGAGCTTGCTATCTTTAAATAATATGTTAAGATGTAAGAAATTAGAATGAACCCAGATTTAGAACAGTAATTGGAAAGAAAAATATGTTTGAATAATCCATTGGGGATCTAGGTATGGTCTGAATCCATTACTCAATATGAAATTATATATATGTGTGTGTGTCTGTATATGCCTATACATATATTACATATACACACAAATATATGCATATATACATATTTGTATATATACTTCTAAATATCAGTGTACTATTTACCAGGCATTTTATATCTTTCTTCTCATTTGAGCTCCACAATATTCTATGATGTAATTAATATAGGTATCAATCCATTTTTACAGATAAGGAAACTGAGGATATGGGTGTGTTTGCATACCCATATATTTAATCCTCAAGTGAGGAAATGCCCTTTGCCAATGCAGAAGGGTGCATTCTAAGCAATTTATTGTCTGAGAGAAATGCCTAGAGCCCTAGGAGGTTAAAGGACTTAGACTGTGAGCTACCAGCCAGCAAGGATGGACCATCTTTTGCTTTTCTTTGTATATTTAACCCTTAGCACAATATGTGGCAAATGGTGGAAGCTTAATAAATGTTTATGGATTCACTGACTGATTGATTAAAAGGGTCCCATTAGAGGTAAGAGTTGAACCCAGGTATTCCTGCCTTCAAAGTCATATTTCTAAATACTATTCCATACTGCCCATGGGGGAAAATGATTTTAAAAAAGTATAACTTTAGTTGGTAGGTATTTGCTAGAAATTGATTTCATGTCCCTGTAAATATGTTATTAACATGTTCAGAGCTCCGGCAATCTGTTGCTATAACCATCAATCCCTCCAAGGATCTACTTACTCTTTAGATTTGTACAAACCCAGGGGGTGGGTCATAGACTTGGGATCACTATCTATTTAAAAACTTCAGTGCCTAAAACTAAACAGTGCTCCAACTGGGGCCTCTCCATTGCCAAGAAAAGCAGAATAACCAACTGTTTGGTTTCACACATGATAATCATATTAAAGCAGCCCAGGAGAGCATTTGTCTTTTATTGTAACAGGGCTCCTTTACAAGGCTGCACCAATGCTTCATTACTTACTAGCCCCAAGGATCATGGGATTTAGAGTTGGAAGGCACCTTGGAGATCAGCTAGCCTAACCCTCTTTAATACTTCAAAAAAAAATCTGTGATTCCATCATTGCGGGTATTTTGTCCACTGATGCAGATGACAATCTCCCATTCTTTGCATCTATGTTCCCAGATTTATCATGGTCCCCAAAATATCTATCAGTTCAATAATGAGTATCTGTAAGCTTAAACACTTTGGACACATAATGAGAAGAAAGGATTTGTTGGAAAAGATTGCTGCTGGGAAAGATTGAAGGCAAAAAAAGGGGATGGCAGATGATGAGATTAGATAGATTGTGTTATAGAAGTATCAAAGATGAGCTTGGACAGACTTTGGGAGATAGAGGAGGACAGGAGGTCCTGGAGTGCTATGGTCTACCTGGGATAATGAAGAATCAGACCTGACTGGATGACCGAACAACAGCAACATCTCCAAACTTAGCTAGCCTGCTTCTTAGATAACAGAAACAAAGTCAGCTAATATTCTGGCTTGCACCAGTCTTTTCAGCATAGCATAACTTGCCACAGCTTGCCCTATTTGTGTAGCCATAAGGTCCCCGGGTCAAACTCAGAAGTGAACTTGGTGGGGCAAATCCTATGGAGAAACTTCTCTAAATTTGAGTTTACTCTCTCCAGGGACTGTGGTGGTAAGGGTGGGGGATATGCCTCCAAGTATTGTGGGAAAATGTTTTACAACTTCTTTTTTTGCTCTGTTTTTATTATAACAACCAGTCATTTGGGAAATACCTATTAAGTACCTACAATGTCCTTGGCACTATATTAAATGCTAGGGAAACAAAAAAAAAAATAAAAGCAAAAGAAAGTCCTTTCTCTCAAGGAGCTCCCAGTCAAAGTCCCCTTATCCTATACACTGCCACTGACTATACCTGGTTTTGTAAAAGCTTATTGATGTTAATTGATTAAATGAAAATAGAAAGAACACACCAGAATGGGAGCTTGAGTCTATACCATTAAAGACACTTTCACAGTGGGATGCTAGAGCCAGCTTGAACCAGATTATAACTGTTAAATTGTCAGAGTGAGCACTTACACTTTGAAATCAATCACTTAGAAAACTGCATAAGCCACTTTTTAAAAGATCAAGATGAGTGCCCCATAGACAGAGGTGTGGCCAGGATACCAAAAGAATGATGTAAAGGTCACCAAAACAAATAAACCCTAAAAAATTATTTCTAAAGTGGCTTCCGACAGCTGGGGAAATGTCTCTTCAGCATTTAATCCACTCATTGACTCTGTTTTACCTCCTTAGATAGGCAGAATCATGTAATCTAAGACTTGAATTTGACCTTCTAGTCCAACACATGCAGGACTCTTCTTGACAACATCCTTGACAGGTGGTCATCCAGCCTGTGCCTCGACACTTCTAGAGATACTTGCAATGGTGAGCCCCACCTGTTTATCAGAACAAAGCACACGCAACATATTAGGCAAAAGAGCTGAGGTCAACACGGATGGGGCAGTGCTTTAAGTCAACTCAACTGCCTAAACAATTATTATGGTAGCTAATATTTATATAATGCTTTTAGGTTTGCAAAATGTTTAACGTACAATGGGAAGAGACTGTCCAGCTTTGGAATTGAATCTTTCAAAGCCTTTGGCATTATATCACCTATGTAATCAATCAATCAAAAAACATTTATTAAACACTCATGATAAACCCTGCCCTGTGCTAAGTGCTTAGGATAAAAGTGAAATTGTCCCTGTCATCAAGGAATTTGAATAATAACTTGAAGGGGAGAGGGGGCAACTTGGAGAATGAACTACAATTGGGAGGATTGGGAAAGGCTCCATTTAGAAGGTGGCATTTGAACCAAGACTCGAAGGAAAGTAGGGATTACAAACAGCAGAGGTGAAGGAATGAAGGCATTCCCGGCATGAGGACAGTCAAGACAAAGGCATGGGGATGAAGTGCTGTAGGCTAGGATGGCTGAATAGCAGAGTTCATGAAGGGAAGTTAAATATCATAAAGAGAAAGTTTTAAAATATGTAATTATATTAACGCAAGGAGCTCCAGATTGGGAACTTCCTTTACTAATGTAGAACTTCTCTACAATTTATAGTCTTTGAGAGTAGCCTGATTAACATAAACTATATACCTCTATAAGCATATAGATACCTTATATAGTTATGGTTATACAAATACACACATATAGATGAGAGGCAGCTTGGCATTATAGATAGAGAGGTAGACTTGGGTATAAGTCCTAGCATTGGCTGGGGGACTTTGGGCAAACTGCTTAACTTTCTCTGGGCACCGAGTTAAGACTTTAAGCTGGAGAGAAGATGCCAACCACACTGGTACAGAGAATCCTCTTTTGTGAATTACCTACATTGATGCAATCACAGTTCTAGGTTCTATCTATCTATCTATCTATCTATCTATCTATCTATCTATCTATCCATCGATCTAATCTACCTGACTTCAGGCTTATATGATGTGAATGCATTTGTTTGACAAGCTTCTGGTCAGTGGTTGATGGACCTGGAAAATCTTGTGCCTAGTCCAAGTTATCACAGCACAGACATGGGTATCTGCTTCTGTATCCTTCTATTGTAGGAAGAATGAAGTGATGATAATAAAGAAATATACCTTCTCATTTTTCCAGTGTCTCCTGAATAGTAGGAGCATTTCACTTGGGGTGCCAAGACTACTGAGAAATCAATGGACTTTAGATTTATAATTGAAGGGAATTTAGAGATCATAGGATCATAGATCTAGACTTGGAAGAGACCATGGAGGGCACCTAGTCCAGTTCTCTCATTTTACAGAAGAGAAAACTGAGCTTAGGGATGTTTAGTGACTGTCTCAAGGTGACACAGGTAGGAAAAGTCGGAGGCAGAATTTGAACCTAGGTGTTTTTTTACTTCAAAGCTAGGGTCTTTCCACTTAATACTCTTATTGTTTGTCCATTGTTTTTCAAGAGGACCAATGTCTTGAATTGCACATGAATTGTATTTAAGTGAGGCAAAGTTGCACAAAGTTGTCAGCTTCACTCTTTCAGGGAGCCCAGAGGGAAGTCAAAAGTCAGGATAACTGGTGATGCCTGGAAATACAGTGGATAATCTCAACATTTTCAATGTCTGACCAATGTCAGTGTTCTACCATGCCTGCTTGAGCCACCTCCATGGCCACTGGAACAAGTTGTTCTCGTCCATCCATCTTCTGTGGTCAAGTCTTCACGCGCTTGAAGTAGATAGCTTACTAACTCACCAATGGGTTTGAGAACTGTCAGGAACACTCAGTCTTGTTTAGCCTTCCTGCCAAAAAGTCTGTGCTACTAAGCATGCTGCAGCTCCTTGGAACCATAGGTAACAATTGAGTAACAGGTGGACACAAAGGTGGAGGATGAATGGCCCTGAAAAGGGCTCAGCTAGTCCTCACACTAGAAGTGCTAGTCTACCCTAAACAGTCATATTCAATGCAAGTGCATTTTTTTGCCTCTCTTTTCTCACACTTCTGCCCAGTACTGACTGTTCTCTTTTTGTCTTTACATCCTCAACATCTAGCATACTGCTTGGCTCATAGTAGTTGCTTAATAAATTCTTGCTAAATTGATCGAAATTGATAAACTCTGACATGATCATGAAGATGATTTTCCATCAAGGTGTCTAAGATGAAATGAGTAGGTGACTTCAAAGGGCAATAATATAATCAAATATCAAATCAGATACTACATAAAAAGTGCTTTTCAAACCTGGCAAGAGCCTGACAGGTCATCTAGTCTATCCACCAAATTCCCATTTTTACAGATGAAGAAAATGATTCCCAAAGACAGCAGAAATATTATCCAAGTAAGTAGTAAGTGGCAATGCCAGGATTCAAAAACAAGTTCTCAGAATAATCTATCACTATTTCCATCATACCACCACTGTGGGAATCACAGCAAGCCTTCCCATTAGAAGGTAAGCTCATTGAGGACAAGGACTATATTTCTTTTCTTTTTTCTTTCACCCTGAAGATTGATTGATTGGCTGATTGATTTCAGAATTATCATATCGCTTATGATATCAATTTATCTCCAGCCCAAGATACCCCAACAAAGGACTCTGGATTCACCCAGAATTGGATCCTGTACTGGAGAACTTGTCCTCAATGAGGAAGATTAGGTTCTTCCTCTCTCTCTGGTTCTGACCTTAGCCCAGAGTAACTGTAGGGAAATCTCCAAAGTTTAAATATGGCTTATGTGTAGAATCTTCCCAAAATAAGGATAAAAAGGTCCTTTCTAGATAAAGTACTCAGTGTACAATGTGGATATTAATTACAGGAGAACCATTTATTTCTTCCACGACAGAGATTGTCCAAGATAGCACACATTAATACAAAACAAAAAAAAAACAAAAAAAAACAAAAAAAACAACACCTCAGATAGCCCATTATGCTCATTACACTCACCCTGAAAAGTTGTAGTTGTAGAGACAACTTTGTGAGATTAACAGATATTTCACTGTTACTTCAGAACTGCACTTTCTAATCAATTCACAAGACCGAGCGAGCCCCTCTGGCCATATACACCATTTTTAATAATTCTTCAGCTACAGGATGATCTTGACAGTGGCTGTCTTCTTCAAGAAGCATATTATTGTGGATGATGGGCTCATGGAATAGATCTAGAGCTAGAAGGGATCTCAGAGGCCAGATAGCTCAACTGCCTCAGTTTATACTTGAGGAAACTGAGGGCCATTGAAGTCAAGGAACATATTCAAAATTACATATGTAGGAAATTTCAAAGGTGGGATTTCAACCCTGGTCCTTGGCGATGCTTTTTTTCTGTGCTTTCACCAAACCATTTCTTCCTCATGTTCAGCCAGTGCCCAGATGAGAAGCCCTTGATCCATTGAAGTGTTTTTTGAGACTGGAAACATGTCCATTTCTCCGTATCACTAATCATTGTCATGGACTCAGGAAGGACAGGAGGCAGCACAGGTTCTTCTAAAGAAAACAAAACATATGGCTCTCATAACCATATGCTTGAACTACAAGATGCCATTCAGGGCAGCACAGAGGAGAGATCCCTGTGATATCCTAGCAAGGAACACGTAAACCTCAGCAAGAGAACAGAACTCCTATCTACCTCCCAGTTCAGCAAATCAGTCATTCCTTTAATGACCCCCACTATATCAAGTTGATGGTTTCTATGAGTTATGCAGAAAAAAAACAACCTATTATATATATGTATGTGTATACATATATAAACACACGCATATGTCTCACAAGATTGTTGTAAGGACAATGCTTAGAATGTTATAGAGATACAAACTATTCCTCACGTATTTGCTCCTAAACTCCGGTAATTATTATCTATAAAGTCAGCATCTGCACAGCCTCATGAGAATGGGGAAAAACTTGGAGATCATGAGTTTTAACCTTGGAAGTGATTTCATGTTCAAGGCACTCATCACGTTTCAGACCAAAGATGAAGTTTCGTGCATATATATTTGGAATTTTAAAAAATTCTCCTAGTTTTTCTTTTTTTGTTTGTTTCAGATTTGGCATCATTTTAGCTTCTCGTTTCTTCAGCTGTTATCCAGGGATGATATACTGTATTCCTTTATGGTGTCACACTGTACTCGAGACAGCATGCGACTCACATGACAGTCATCTAATATCTGTGACTCACGGTCCACAGGACTGGGACTCTGGCCATCTGGGATTTGTTTGAAGAGGTGTGAAATGATAGTATATGACATGCAGCTCAGATATCAACTACAGTGGCCAGCATTTCAAAAGCACAGGCCCCCTGCCTTCATCAGCACACTAAGCAAAACGGAGAAAACTCTTCTCGCGACACAGCAGTCAAGGAGACCGTGGCAACGGGTCATACCGAGAAAGAAGACGAAGAGCAACATGACAACTAGTCTAAAGTAAAAGCCAGATGTCGTGACCCCTTTCTTGTTCAGGGGTCACTCTCTTTAGAGTGCATTTCCTTACACTGTGTACCCAGGAAATGGTTTGTTATTTAATATTTGTAAATTTTTATCTTTCAGAATATAAAATTTTAAAGAGATAATAGAAATAGTGTGCTATAGTAGATAGAGAGCAGGCCTTGAATTCAGGAAGACTTGGGTTCCAGAGTCCTACTTTGACTTGACTGTTTGACTTTGGACAAGTCATTCAATTCTCTAAGGCAGTGATGGGCAAACTATAGCCCCCTTGAAATGTTCTATCTGGCCAATCGATATTATTCCTAATCTGACGAAGACAATGAGTAGGATACACTACAATGAAACTTCGAAAGAGTTTGCCTTAGAAACAGACTGACAGATGAGCATTTCCTTTCTTTTGGCCCCCTCTTTAAAAAGTTTGCCTATCACTGCTCTAAGGCCATAGATTGGAGAGAAGTTGCTGATCTCTATTGGTAGAAATAATTTTCTCATGGAGGAGTTTCCTATATTACTGGTCCATTTAGATCGGTGGTTCCCAAACTTTTTTGGCCTACCACCCCCTTTCCAGAAAAAATATTACTTAGCCCCCTGGAAATTAATTTTTTTTAAAAAAATTTAATAGCAACTAATAGGAAAGAGAAATGCACCTGTGGCCATCACCACCCACCTGGATCACTGCAGCACTCACCAGGGGGCGGTAGTGCCCACTTTGGGAATCACTGATCTAGATGGTGCAATGGATAGAGTGCTGAACCTGGAGTCAGGAGAACTCATTGGACCTCAGATATTTACTAGCTGTGTGACCCTGGGTAAGTCACTTAACTGTTTGCATCAGTTTTCTCATCTGTAAAACGGTAGGAAGGAAAAAGATACTTCAGTATCTGTGCCAAGAAAACCTTAATAGGGTCATTACCAGTAGAATACATCTGAAAAATGACTGAATAACAACAAGAAGATTCAGTCCCTTGACACTAGTTTTAAATTGAAAGATAAAGGTCATTATATATACATATATATATATGTATATATAACAAAACTTTTAAAAACTAAAACTTAAACATTATACGTTTTGTAAATTAAAACAGTACTCTGAAAAATATCTTTCTTTACAATCCTTGCCTTCCATTCTAGAATCAATATTTGTATTTGTTTCAAGGCAGAATGGTTGGGGCTAGGCAATAAGGATTAAGTGACTTGCCCAGAATCTCATAGCTAGGAAGTGTTTGAGGTAAAATTTGAATCCAGGAACTCCCATCTCTAAGCCTGGCTCTCATTCCCCTGAACCCCCTAGCTGCGCCCTAAAGACTTATCTTTCAATTAATTAAAAGACAAACCCATTTTTTTATATTAAGGTCAGTTTTGGCATATGGATCTCTCTCCTTTCCCACCCCCCACCCCTGCCCCTTTTAATTACCTGGCAAGCAAGTAAATCTGTGGTTGAGAGCTTTTATGGTCTCCCTTCTCCCTCAATAACTATAAAGTCAGCACCACCTGCTTGGGAACTCTTGTTTCTTACTTTTGATTCCATTTTGCATTCCTCTTTTCCCTTTCTGATTGGGCTTCTTGTGATCATCCTTTGCCCTTTCTCCCACCTCTGATCCCTCTCTCCCATTTCTCATCCCCTCAGGGCCAGGCTCTCCTTCCCTTCCTTAGTGATGCTTAGCTCATCTGACAAACTCGTGATAATGTGCTAATGGGAGATTGCTATAGGAGCTCCTCAGGGACTTGACCAGCAGGATGATGGATCTGTCACTTTTTAGATACCTTTTTCATTTCATCCAACTAAAAATAAAGGAATTATGCACCAAATATAGAGTGAATCAAGTAAATTTCACAAGAGAAGATAAAACTTGCTAACAAAGTAAAAATCATATGAATTTACAAGGGAGAACTTTAAAACCTAGACGTCTAAGTCAGTGCCCAATGGGGACCCAGCTGCTAGCACAAGAAATCTGGTGCTGTGCTTGGGTGCCAGACGCCTAATGGACCTTGTTGGCCTCAGTAACTCTACCTGAATAACTTTCCAGTCCAGAAAGAAGTAGCATATAATAAAAATTTTGCTCAGCCACATTAAAGGAAGGTAGAAAGCAGAGGGGAAAATCAGGTTGGTTGGAACCATGATGCCTTGAAACTGGGGTCCAGATTCTAGCATAGGGATTTATCCTCAGCTGCTGCAGTGACTCTCCACCCCCACTCCCCACCTTAACCCACTAGAAGTAGCAGATGCTGTTGATTCTTCCCAACCAAATGAAGAAAAGGAAGAAAGCAGAAGTAATTGGAATAAGCTCCTGAGGGCCTCCCTTCAATTGTTAGACTTCTAGAGATGACATTACTATTATTTTTTGTTTCTCTTATATTGTGTTACTCGGAACCTTTGATGAATCTTCAGGTTCATTTGGTGTGGGTTCCCCCTCCCTAAATGTAACCCCTCGAGCTTTGTCATTCTGTGTTCATGCTTTCTTCAATATCCTACAGAGTAGAACTACCCAATTCATTATAGCTCTTCCTTTTAAGATCTATGGGGTTCAAACATAATACTCAGTGTTCATCCTTTGCCTGTTATTCATCTTACTTGACCTATTAATCTCTTTCTCTATTTATGAATATCTATAATAATGTCTTTTTATGCCATTTCTCAAACATATGTAATTTCTATACTTCTATGTGTATTAATTCTAATTTTGATTCTTCTGTGACCACAATGTTTCATGTTTCATAGTAATAATACACTGTAGAGTGAGGGATGGGGATATTGCATGAACAATGCTTTTATATCAGAGAACAATTTGGAATCACTGAAATCTCTACCCAGTGTCTCAAATGCAATCTAGCAAAATCTCCTCTTTTGATTTATTTTGAGGCTTAGTCCATTCTCAAAGCCTTTCTGAGATTTTGTGTATATTTAAATCTATATACACCCATATATATAGATATGTGTATATATACACACATATACACTGATGATTATATATTTATATGATTATATATACTGATGGCTTAATTTAATGGCCTACTGATTCAGTTGCCACATCATGATCTGGATAGTTTTAGCCCTTGTTTCTTCAGTGTGGTTACTTAAGACTAATCACTCTCGTGCTTTCTCTCTCTCTCTCTCTCTCTCTCTATATATATATATA
>NC_058130.1:152161273-152215609 GCF_016433145.1 Gracilinanus agilis
TCTCTCTCTATATATATATATATATATATATATATATATATGTATAGATATATATATATATAATTATCTATAATGTCTTAAGGCTCAATGTACAGTGTCATCAAGTAAACAGGAACACTTGCGAAATCTTGACATCAATGTAGAATATTATATTTGGATTCTGTAGAGGACACGTTGCATGGAAGACTAGCCAGCAACTTAGGGGAACAAACTATCTCCCTATTTAATATTTGGCATATCACTGAATTAAGGTATCAACATAGTAAATCTGTCATAAAATTCTCCACAGTATTGATGTATGTGAAAGAGACAACTTCCCCAAAAGGAACCTACATTTTATCCATATTTTCCATTTATCAAACGAGAAGTGAAATCTTAGCCTCTCTGAACCTTTCAATGAGTTATCAAGCCTTAAATATGTGGCCTGCTATAGAAAATCATCTGTGAAAGACTACTTATTGCTATCTCATATTTTCATCAAGGATACCCTATATACATATATGGACCATTCTTATAAACATTTTATAGAGCTGAGAAGGTAGATAGATGAGTTAGTAATTGCTGGTATTATCTTGTTTGCATTTTTTTCTTTTGGTAAAAAATATTCTGATTTAGTTTTCAAAAGAATTGAATTATATTACTTGAAATAGCAAATTAAATAAAATAATAAAAATATATGTCAGTTCAGAGGAGGTTAGTTTTTTAAAAACTTTTGCAAGAAAAATGACTATATATATATATAGATTCACTCTATGCACATATTATATGCATATATAGTTTATATACACATAGAACATATATACATATAAACATATATAAACACATGTACACATATGAGGCAGCACTTTATAGTTGATAGTACCATCCCTAAAACCTGGAAGATTTGATTTTAATTCCTGCTTTCTATACACACTGATGGAGGAAGCCTCTCTCGTTGAAATGCTCTAAGACCAAAAATACACCTTATATGCCTTGTATGATAGGGGATAGTTATCTCACCTGAGAGTTCCCTATATCAGTTTTAGCACAGATATATTCCCCATAAAAGAAACTATAACCCCTTTACCAAAGGCTCTGATTACCAACCACTTGATCACTTGATGTTTGCTTGCTTGCCCCGTCCCTTTCCTTTCCTTCTTCTTCTCTCTCTCTTTCTCTCTCTCTCTCTCTCTCTCTCTCTCTGTCTTCCATTCTCTCTCTCCTTTCCATTCTCTTTCTACTTTCCTCTCTTTGTCTCCTTCCCTCTCTTCTCTCCCTCTCCCTTGTCTTCTCCTCCCTCTCTTAATTTTTCTCTCCTTCCTTTTCCTTTCCCTTATTTCTCCTTTTCTTCATCTTTCTGCCTTTCTCTTTTATCATTTTAGTTAATTTGATAGATGTGAGATGATATCTTAGAGTTGTTTAGATTTGTATTTCTCTAATCAATAATAATTTAGAGAATTTTTCCATATAATAATATAAAAGCCTTGATTTATTCCCCAAACTGTCTGTTCATCTCTTTGATCTTTTATCAGTTGGGGACTCTCATTCCCCTCTCCCTTCCCTTCCTTTCCTTCCTCCTTCTCTCCCTCAAATATAGTGAAAAACTAGAGCTTCTAGAGAGGGATGATGGGGCAGAAGAATGTGGCTGATGACTGAAAGAAGAAAAATTGCCTAGGAAAATATGCACTTTTCGTGCACAATTACTCACTGAAACTGGGTCAGCCAGCTCTGAGCCATTTTTGCCCAGAAAGAATACACCTGGGGGTAGGAGTGATTATGGCAGACTGGTATATGCAATGTCTCTACAGCACTTGATCTCCTCTTTGCATCTCTCCAGTGCCAGAGTCCATGTCCACCTGAGCTCTAGAACACAATAATCTAAAGGTAACTGATCTATTAACACTCAAAAGGAACAAAGTAGCTTTCAAGTTTAAAGCATGAAATTTTATGTAATTTACAATAAATTGAAAATACTAGAATCTTAGAAACTATTATTGGCCTAGACTTTTTAAAACACTCTACATTTAACCAACTTTTGAAATAATTAATAAGGAAGTTGCATTCCATAATAAAGTGTTTACAGAACTTTGGTTTCCTAATTGTTCAGACACGGAGGCCTTTTTGTTTTTGTTGCTGCTGTATACTTGGCAAAAAGTCATAAATTGCAGATGAAGTCCCATCATTGAAACCTGAAGGCCTGGCTCTGTCACTGACTGACAATGCTATGTTAAAGTCACACGTTATGTTTTGTAGTACTTGAGAGAAACTTAAAAACGGATTCTTATGATGATGTTTTGGAAAATAGCATTAATCATTAATATTGACATAGTCCTTTGGATGTTTGCAAAGAAATTTACATTAATTATCTCATGGGAGCCTCCCTTAACCTAGAGTATGAATTATAGGTATTATTTTACAGATAAGGTGATAGAAGCCTAGAAAAATTAAGTGACTTTTTTTGGTCTTTCTCTCCAAATCTTCCCATCTCCCCAACTCTCATATTATTATTGAAGACACCATTAACCTTCTGGTCACCCAGGCTTGTACCTTAGATGGCATCCTCAATTCTTTGCTCTCTCATCCTTCTGTATCCAATCCATTCCTAGGTCCTATTGATTTTTAAACATTTAGTTGATTTTTAAGCGATGAAATCTTATAATGTGAACTTAGGATGGGCACGATCACTGGGTTCAATCTATACTCTCCTTTGACATTTCCCTAATTACCTCAGGCCTGGGCTATTGTAATAACCTACTGAAAGACCTCCTTGCCTCAAGCTCTTTCCACCCCAGTCCATTCTCCATGTAGCTAGCAAAGCATCTTCTGAAAATGCCGATCTGATTATATCACCCCCTTATTCAATAACCTCTAGTGGCTCCCCTTAATATCCAGATCAAATTTAGAAGTCTCTGCTTGGTTTTTAAAGCCTATCATAATCTTTCCTACTTTTCCAATCCTTTTGTACCTCATAATCTGCAATACAATGAACACTGGTCTACTTGATGGTTCACTTGCAGACATTCATCTTTGAATACTGTACATTTTCACTGGTTGTCCTTCATGCCTGGAATTCTCTTGCTTTATCTCTCCCTCCTGAGTCCCCTCGCTTCCTTGAAGTCTCACCCAAAATGCCTCCTTCTCCATGAAGTCTATCATGGACCCTCTTTATGTTAGTGTCTTTCCTCCAGAATTCTCTCCATTTCATCCTATTTATATCTTTTTTCTGTAGTTGTTTACACATTGTTTCTCTCATTAAACTGTGAGCTCCTTAAGGGCAAAGACTGTTTTTGCCTTTTTGTTTCAATGCTCAACATGTCATAAATGCTGGTAGATTTGTTAAATAGGCAACCAGATGATAACTAAGGCAGAACTTGAATCTCCCTCTTCCTAACTATGGTTTCAGCAGGCCATCCCAATACAATGCTGTCTTTCCATAGGCAAGTAAGATATTATTAACAAAATTTATGTTCAGTGAAAGGTAATAATTCTACCATATGGTGCTCTGTCCTCATGCCACATGTGGAGTATTACATCTAGGTCTAAGATATGATTTTAGGACATACTAGAGTAATGACAGGAGAAGACAGCCAGGATGAAAGACAATGAGAAAATATGCTAAAATTGGGTGATGGAATTGAAAATATTCTGGAGGAGGGTAGAAAAAGTTGAGATTTAGGGTAGGTATGATGACTGTGTTCAAACACTGGAAGGATTTTCACATAGAAAAATGATAAGATTTATTCTGATTCTCCCTGGTGAGGGATGGGGTAGGGAATCAGCATTGGTGGAGGCAAATTTGGTTTAAGATAAGAACCAACTTCTTCACAATCAGATGGTCTGCTTTCAATGATAGTGAGTTCCCTGTCACTTTTCAGGCAGTGAGATATTTATTAAGGATACTGAGAAGTGATTTCATGTTTCTGGTAAAGATTGAATAAGATGCTCTATGATGTTCCTACAAATCAAAGTTTGAATCTTCATTTTATAGATGAAGAAATTGAGAATAAAATAGCTTAGGTGACTTCATAACATAAGATCAGATGGTTAGAGCTGGGAGAAACTGCAGAGACCATCAAATATAATCCCTTTATTTCATGGATGAGGAAGATGAGGCACAGAAACATTAAATCATGGTCAAAGATTATTCAGTATCACACAATTAGACCTGAGCTTTGAACTCAGGTTTTCTTGACTCTAGGTCCAATGCTCTTTCCACTCTACCATTCTGTAGAAACTTGCCTAAAGCTACACAGTTAGCAGGCAGAAAATTGAGGATTAGAACCCATTGTTCTTCTAACTTCTAGATTTATACTCTATATTCAAAGAAGATCAAAATGACATCATTGGTGATGTCTTATGACTTGCACATAAATTGGATTTGAGCGAGGCAGAAGTGCATAAAATTGTCAACTTCACTCTCTTCCAGAGTCATCAGAGTCCAGCATTAAGAAAAAAAAAATCAATAAGACTGGTGATGGCTCAGGATGTAGTGGATGACCCTGGCTTCTTCGATGTCTAACCAAGCTCTAAGCTCTCCCCAGCACCACCTTCAGCTGTCTTCATTGCCATTGGAAGGAACGTCATACCCTAATGCCTCTTTTATAGAAACTTTTATTGAGCTACTTTGTATTTATATCACCTTCATTTCCAAATATATCTCTCCCTCTCCCCTCCCAGAGAATCAGCCTTTATAATGAAGGATTAAAAAAGAAAGAAAAACTACTCAGTTCAGCACAAACATACCATCTGATTCTTGACAGTGTTCCACACTCATCTTTCCTCACCTTTGCAAAGAGAGAGAGGTTATTTTCTCTTTTCTTCTTTAAGGTCAACCAATATAATTTTATAGTATGCAATTTCCTTTTTTGGTTCATTTACATTGTTTTAGTATACTATATATATAACATATGTATATATATATGCATATATACATACATATGTGTATAGATATACACATAATTTCCCCCTAGTTTTCTTCATTTAGAATCAATTGATATGTCTTCCCATATTTCTCTTTATGCTTTTCTTAAAACCCAAGATTAACCCATAATATTTTTACTCTACAACATGTTGAGTCATTCCCTAATTGATGGATAAATTCTTTTAATCTAGATCTTTGCAACTACAAAAAGTACTGCTGTAAATATTTTGCTCTCTTTTTGACCTCTTTAGTGTACATGCCTCTTTAATTAAGAATAGGTCAAAGATCACCAGTGTTTGATATTGGCACGTGGGACTCATTTCTTTGACTCAGACCAATGCATACATCCTTGTGAAAATAGAGAGCGAGCCTTTTCTTTATGGTTAGAGTATTCCATCTAATTCTAACAGTTGGCCATTTGGTCTTCAAAGGGAAACTATTATACTCAATCTGAACTCAATTTATTCTCTGAATCAAAGTTTTTATCAAGCCTTAATCAGGTTTGCCTTATTCTTGCTTCCTGGTATAAAATTCATAGGAATCAGACTCAAAGGTTCAGTCACTTCAGGCTAATAGAGATGCCAGAATCATGGTAAAGTGCGACATTTATTGTATATCTTCCAGTGCATTTGGAATTGTGGGCAGAAGAGGGCTGGTTCCTACCCTCATTCCCAAGCACCTTCCTCCATGACCTGAGCCTAAGGCTTGGAGTTATGGAAATCTGTCTAACTTATTAGTGCAGCCCAGGGTCTGAGGGTACGGATTCTACCACTATTTATTGTAGTATTGACATATTTTAATAATAAATGCATATAAAATTAAGTATGTTTAAACTTTATTTTAAAAGTTATATATTCATATGTAAATTACAAAAATGCATATTTTAAAACTTTGCTACCATTTTCACTAAGTTCCTATCTTTTTTTTAAAATGTGACACTGACATTGTAGTCCTGTCTTTCCCCATAAACTCTGTAGTTTTTATTCCTTGATTTTGCATAGCTTGGTACTTTGGGGAAATGCAGATGTTAAAGCATGACAACTTATTTAATGAGTGGCAAGATATAATCAAATTGACTGTATGAGCAAGAAAGACAATTTTAGCCCTCAAAGAGTTCATATTCTAATAGAGAAAACAAAATATGAAGGATAGCTATGGAGAGGCAGGAGGGTATTTGTATAGCATAGAGATATCTGGTGAAACAGCATGGAGGCCTGAGCCCTGGAAAAATTAGGCAAAATTTCACCTCTTGGAATAGAAGTAGACTGGAGTCCCAGTTAGAGGGAGTAGAGATGGTGATCTGAGTAGAGAAGTAATAAGAAGAGGGAAGGTGATAACTGGATGGAAGAAATTATATTTAGGTAGAGTAGCCTCCTGATTTGGGGACTATGGTTTAAAAAGAAAAAAAAAGCTAATAGCCTCTGAAAATATATCATTTCTGCCCTGGCATCTTCTAGAAATAATTCTAGAGAAGCAGCCATGAGCCCAAAATAAGAACGTATATATTTCCTCTCCTGGGATTGTTTGTAATCCTGGGAAGCACAACCCTTGGATGCAAAATGCAATATTCTATTGTGCCCATTTCCCCCAGACAAAATCCATCATAAAATTACTGTTATCTCCTTCCCCAACTTTCCCATTGGAACATTAAAGACATCTTTTTCATTTCTCCTTCTAATGGTGAAGCCTTCTTCCATCCACCCTCCAATTTCCTTCCTCACACTCTTCTTACCCTGTTCTTTTATTCCCTTCTTCTCTCCTTGGAGATTAAAGGCATTACCATCCTTTCTCTGCTTAGCTTGATAGAGGGCAGCTATAGCTTCCCATTGTTTACTATTTTGAACAAATTTTTCATCACATGTCCTAAGACATAGAGACAATGTTATCTTTTTCTGTAAAAATATTTTATTTTAACAATTACATGTAATAACAATTTTCCACTTAAGTTTTCTGCCTATATGACCTTTCCTTCCCAAAGGTAGTAAGCAATTTGAACTGGGTTATACATGTATTATCATGCAAAACATTTTCCCATGATGTTTATTTTTATAAGATAATACTCATATAAAATCAAAATCCCAAAATCAAAACCCAAATAAACTAATGTGAAAAATAGTATGCTTTTATCTGCATTTAAGTCCAGTGGTTCTTTTCTTGGAGGTAGATAGCATTTGTTGTCCTAAGGCCTTCAAAAATTTCCTGGATCATTGTATTACTGAGTGTAGCTAAGTCTTACCAGTTGATCTTTATACAATATTGCTGTTGCTTTCCACAATGTTCTCCTGACTCTGCATATTTCACCCTGCATCAATTCATATAGGTTTGTCCAGGTCTTTCAGAAATTATCCTATTCATCATTTCTTATAGCACAATAATATTCCATCATCATCATATGCCACAATTTATTAAGCCATTCATTCCACAGTTGAGGAACATTGCCTCAATTTCCAATTCTTTGCTACCAAAAAAGGGCTGCTCTTGTTGTCCTCTTTAGCATTGTACTGAAAGTTATGCTTTTTAACTTAATTTTCGCCTTTATATTTTTTGTGATGTTTTATTTCTCTTTTGACCCATTCTGTAGTTTTTCCTTGTTGTTCAATGATCTCTGGGGAATTATCAGAATTTTCTTTTTCTTTAGACTTTTTTGATTCATTTTCCATAAAAGCACAGTGATCTTGCAGTAGTTACATTTTAGAGACACTCATGATAGGTGAAAATCCTCAAAGTAGCAACATTATATTTATTTTATTATTTTTATATATTTTAAGGCTTTATAAACCCTTTCCACTCTCCTATAAATCTTTTCCACACATTTATTAACCTACAGTCACTGAGCCAATCAGTGCCCAGAATACAGAACACAATGCTGTGGTTGGTCACCTTTCATTCCATCAGCCAATAGTGTGCTGCGTACAATCTTATGTTGGCAAACTTGTACAAGCGGTAGTTGCATACTGCATTTCCATTGTGCACAATATGGTATTCCTCTCCAAAATCCCACAATATAGCAAAATCTCTGCAATACAGAATTAGATTTTTTTAAGACCACAATATAGTAAAGCCGCAATAAGTGAACCTCAATATAGTGAGGGATGACTGTATAATTTAGTATAACATATATTCAGTGTATCATGAACTTCTAAAAATTTTTGTCATTGTGAAAGTCATTGTGGATTTAGCTGCTTGAGAGATAAATTTATGTTTGGCCCTTCTTCCTTAGACTTTTTATCTGTCATATTGTTGATTACCCCCCCCCCCCGCCGACCTCTGCCTTTTCCACTGTCATTTCATAAAACTTTTCTCCTGTGTGGACTCCTGAGGGTAGGCATATTCATTCTCCATTTGGGGAGTGGGAAGGCCCAGTTATTTCCTTGATTAAATTATTTTGTTTTTTTAATGCCCTGTTTTCTCCTTATATCTATTTATACTGCTTCTTTCATATAGATGTATAGAATCAGTTTTTCATAACTCTTGGTGGGTCAAGGGGAGAAGGTATGCAGACTGAAACATGTCTCTCAGATGGGGCTTCCTGAAAAAGAAATGCTGATGGAGCTAATCATCTATCTCCTTTAATAAATCCCTTTATTCTTTAATTATTAGCATATATTCACCCCCTCATAGTCTCCCCCATCACAATGATTTAAAACCTTGATTCTCTGACATTGGATTCCTTGCTAATTCATGAATGACATCCTCCTTCTCTTGGTTCTGGGCATTTTCCCTGGCTGTCCCCCAAGAATGTGCTTGCTCCTGAAATCTACCTCCCAGCTTCCTGGATTCCTTCAAGATCTAGCTAAAATTCTACCTTTTATAAAAAGCCTTTCTAAGTCCCTCTTAACTCTAGTCCCATCATTTCATTGATTATTTCCTATTTATCTTATATGTGCCTATTTTGTACATAGTTATATTTGGTTATTGTTTCTCTCCATTAGGAAATGAGCTCCTCAAGAGTAGGGATTACCTTTTACCTTTCTTTGTATTGTAGTACATAGCATAGTGCCTGATACATACCAGGTATTTAATAAAAGCTTTTTGACTGGTATAATAACCAATTAACAATGCATGTTGAATGATACTGCCTAAGAGACAGAAGGGAGGATCAATGGAATAGACTTGGGGTAAATGTCCTCAGCAAGATAGTATACAATAAACCTAAAGATCCTAACTTTTGGGGCAAAACCCCAATATTTGACAAAAACTGTTGGGAAAATTGGAAAATAGTATGGGAGAGAATAGGTTTAGATCAACATCTTATGCCCTTTAGAAGATAAATTCAGAACGGGTAAATGACTTAAATATAAAGAAACTATAAGTAAATTAGGTTAACATAGAATAGTATACCTGTCAGATCTATGGAAAAGGAAAGAATTTAAGACCAAGCAAGAAATAGATAATATTATGAAATGTAAGATGAATAAATTTGATTATATTAAATTAAAAGGTTTTATACAAACAAAACCAATGCAAGCAAAATTAGAAAGGAGACAACAAATTGGGAAAAATCTTTATACCAAAAACCTGTGACAAAGGTCTTTTCTCACATTTATAAGGAGCTGAATCAATTGTACAAAAGATCAAGCCATTTCCCCATTGATAAATGGGAAAGGCAAGGGACGTGAATAGACAATTTTAAGACAAAGGAATCAAAACTCAATAAGAACATGAAAAAGTGTTCTAAATCTCTTATAATTAGAGAAATGCACATCAAAACAACTCTGAGGTACCACCTCACACATAGCAGGTTGGCTAATATGACAGCAAAGGAAAGTAATAAATGTTGGTGGGGATATGGCAAAATTGGGACACTAATGCATTGCTGGTGGAGTGGTGAATTGATCCAACCATTCTGGTAGGCAATTTGGAATCATGCTCAAAGGGCTATAAAAGAATGCCTGTCCATCAATACAGCCATACCACTGCTGGGTTTGTACCCCAAAGAAATAATAAGGAAAATATGTGTATGACAATATTTATAGCTCTTTGTGGTAGCAAAAAAATTGGAAAATGAGGGGATGCCTTTCAACTGGGGAATGGCTGAACAAATTGTAGTATCTGTTGGTGATGGAATACTATTATGCTAAAAGGAATAATGAACTGGAGGAATTCCATGTGACCTGGAAGGACCTCCAGGAACTGATGGAGAGCAAAAGGAACAGAACCAGGAGAACATTGTACACAGAGACTGATACATTGTGGCACAATTGAATGTAATGAACTTTTTTACTAGCAGCAATTCAATGATCCAGGACAATTCTGAGGTACTTATGAGAAAGAACATTATCCATATCCAGAGAAAGAACTGTGGGAGTAGAAACCCGGAAGAAAAACATTTGCTTGATCACATGGTTTGATGGTGATATGATTGGGGATAGATGTAGACTCTAAATGATGACTCTTATAAGTATTAATGATTTGGAAATGGTCCTTGAACAATGATGCAGGTAGAACCCAGTGGAATTGCTCATTGGCTATGGGGGGGGAGGGAGGAGGAGAGGGAAAGAATATGAATCATTTAACCATGGAAAAATAGTCTAAATTAATTAATTGAAATTTTGAAAATGCATATTGATTGAGTACAATTAGCAAGTTGTTAGGGGCTAGAGTTGGGGAGGTTAAGTGGAAGCTTTAAATATTTCAATGTTTCAGTTTTATTATTTATAAAGACTTTTACTTTAAAAATGAGTGTTTTTTTATGGATCCAGTTTCAATTTATTTTTTAAAATTTAATATTTTGTTATTTTCAATTATATGTCAAATAATTTTTATACTTTTAAAAAATTTTTGAATTCCAAATCTTCTCTCTCCCTCTCCCCACCTTCCTTAGGACAGTAAGCAATTTGATATAGATTATACATGTGTAATAATTCAAAACATATTTCCATGTTAGTCATATTATGAAAAAGAACACACATCCTTCAAATCCCTAGAAAAATTAAGTTTAAAAAAGTATACTTCAATGCACATTCAGATTCTAACAGTTCTTTCTTTGTAGGTGGGAATTTTTCATCATAAGTATTTCAGAATTGTCTTACACCATTGTATTGCTGTGAATAGCTTAATCATTCATAATTGCATTGTACAATATTACTGTTATTATGTAAAATGTTCTACTGGTTCTCCTCACTTCACTTTATAACAGTTCATGTAAGTCTTTCCAGGTTTTTCTGAGAGTATCCTGCTTATATCTTATAGTACAATTATATTGCATCATATGCCATCACTTGTTCAGCGATTCCTCAATTGATGGGTATCCTTTCACAATTTCTAATTTTTTGCCACCATAAAAAGAGCTGCTATCAATATTTTTGTAATATAGGTCTTTTCCCTTAAAAAATCTTTTTGGTATACACCTAGGTATAGTCTTTTGGGCAGATTTCTGTAATGCCCTCCAGAATCATTAGATTAATTCACAAACCCACTAATAGTGTTTTACTGTCACAATTTTCCCACACCCCCTCCAAAATTCTCTAAAAGAGAGAAAGTAGGATGATGAAGACCCTTCAGTCTGTGTCATATTAGAATTGGTCAAAGGAGCTGGGCATTTTTGCATGAAGCAGAGAAAATTTTGGAATGGGGTAAGGGCTAGCATGATAGTTATCTTCAAGTATTTGAAGGATTGTCATTTGGAGGAGGGACTAGATTCATTCTGGTTAGCCACACAGGGTAGATCGAAGAATAACATATAAAAGTCACAAAGAAGGAAATTTCAGATTGATGTCAAGAATAATGCTTTTTCACAATTGGACCTGTCCAAAAATATAGGAAGTTGACTAAGAAGGTGGTTGGTTCTTCCCTCCTTAGAGTTTATACAAGAACAGGTTTTGTCAGGTAGTTCACAGTAGAGATTCTTTCATGTATATGTTGATCTAGATGCCTACCTAGGACACTCTCAACTCTTAAATTCTGGGACTCTATTAAATTGTTTCTGGGTATGTGAATTTTATTTGCAGTATATTTTTAAAATCATAAGAATCACAAAATATTAAATTGAGAAGATACCTCAGATGTCATCTAACTTTTTAATTATAAATACACTTCTTAGTGTAAAAAAAATTGTAGAGCCTCACATGAAAATAGAGAAGCTGTATGCCATAAGGGATGGAATACTGAGTAGAAGATCAAAAGATTTGGACTTAAATCCTTTCACAGGCACTTACTAGTTGGGTGACCTTGGGCAAGTAACTCAATCTTAGACTCAGTTTCCTTAACTATAAAATTGGAATAATGACAGCATCTACATAACAAGTTTTTCTTTTCTTTTCTTTTCTTTCCTTTTCTTCTTTTTCTTTCTTTGTTTCTTTCTTTGTTTTTTGTTTCTTTCTTTCTTTGTTTCTTTCCTTCTCTTTCTTTCTCTATAGTTTCCTTTTATTTTTAACTTTTAATACTTATATGGCATATTATATATAACACAATAATACAATACATACAATTTGTTATAAATATGTAATAAATTATAATAAATATACTTATCTAAGAAAAAACAAATTCTGACATCAGCTATGACCAGAAATCTGTCTCATTCTTTTTTTTTCTTTGTTTCCCCCTCATGCCTTCTTCCCCCTCTCCAGGAAGGCAGGTAATATTATGGATTGTATATATATATTGCCACACAATACTTATTTCCAAATTTAGCATGTTTTGAAAGAAGAAACATATTGCTTATACTAGAGAAAAATTCATGGAGAAAAGAAAATGAAAAATGGTATGTTTTAATGTGCATTCAAATATGGTCTATTCCTTCTGTGGCAATGGATATCCTTTTTCATCACGAATCCCTTGGAGTTGTCCTGGATCCTTGCCTTGTTGATAATAGTTAAGTCGTTCACAGTTGATCATCATACATTGCTATTGTGTACAATGTTCTCCTGGTTCTGCTTACCTCACTTTGCATCACTTCATATAAATTGTTCCAGGTCTTTTCTCATGGTTATCTTGTTTGTTATTTCTTACAGCACAGTAATATTTCCATTACAATCATATTCCACAACTTGATCATCTATTCCCCAATTGATAGATCTCACTTAAGTTGCCAGTCCTTTGCCACCACAAAAAGAGCTGCTATTTTAGAACATATAGTTTCTTTTCTTTTTTCCTTGATCACCTTAGAAAATAAACCTAATACTGCATCAGAAGGTATAAAGTTTTTATAACTTGTGTATAATTCTAGATAGCTCTCCAAAATAGTTGGATTAGTTCCACCAATAATATATTAGTGTCTCTATTTTCTATATCTCTTCCAAAATTTGTTATTTTAACCTTTTATCATTTTAATCAATCAGATAGGCATGAGAAGATATCTCAGAATTGTTTTGGTTTGCATTTCTATGGTTAATAATTATTTAGAACATATCATAGTGATATAGTTTGATTTCTCTACCTAAAATTGTTTTTGATACATTTAAAAATTTTTCAACTGAGAAATGGCTCACGTTCTTATATATTTGACAGAAAGTTCTTTATATATTTTAGATGTGAGACCTCTATCCAAGAAAGTGTCTATAAAAAATTCAGCTTATTTATTGGGACTTTAGTTTCTTTATTTGTAAAATGAGGGTCTTGGACTAGATGTCTTCTGAGATCACATATGACTTTAAATGTGCAATGTTACATATTAGAATTTTACAATCTGGGAGCCATGGTGAGAGAGAAGGAAATGAAGAGACATTTTTAAAAAATGGATATCAAATGAGCATTAAGTAAATAGAGTGGGGTTTAAAAATTATTTAAAGCATTATAAAATGAGCTAATATTATTAATATTCTTTGAGAAAAATATATAATTGTAAGTGCTACAATTCACTAGTGCCTTTGAATAGAATAATGCCTTTAGTCTTACTAAACATGTGTGCATCTACATAAATTTGGAAAGCAGATATGTATATATGTAGATGTATACATAGAGGTATACTTGTGAGATTATTTATTTGGTCTACAGAAGGTATACATATTTGTTTATTATCCTAAGTTATTTAATGAGTTGGCTGCGGTTGCTTTGCTGCAGTTTTCAGAGATTTGATGTCTGGTAGAAGCAATGAAAGTTTCTACCGTAGATCTACCTTGTTCATTATAGTAAGTGTAGAAAATCCACTTTCACAAACATATGTCATGGGAAAAGGCATCAGATACTTATTTCACAGTGTTATCAAACAATTCTGAGCTTTTAGAACAAACATGTAAGCTAAAAGTCAGACAGGTGCTTTCCCCCCACTAATGCAGATGGGTCTTTAAGATTTGTTATATATTCCATTGAGCTTCTTATAAGGAGCCAGAAAAAAAAAATTAGCATCTCATGTCCTGGGGTCTAAATTCTTGATGCTACAAAAAGAAAGACCAAAATGACAATTCTTGGTACACATATAAATTCTTGTGATTACTCTGTCTCTTCTTTCACTCCTTTTCCCAATGTTTCTCAGATTGTGAAATACTACTATAAATTATCCTAGATATAGAGCTGTATGGGACCTTACAGGATGTTTAGTCCAAGTCTCCCATTTTATAGATAAAGAAACTGAAACCCCAATAGGTAAGGTGAATTTCTCAAAGTTAGAGAAGTATCTGGGCATAAAGTCAGGATTTTAATTGAGCTTATATGATCTAAAATCCAAATTCAAAATTCACCTGTATAATCTATATCTATATCGTCTATATCTATATCTATATCAATATGTATAGAGAGATGGATGGATAGATGCAGAAAAATCTATATCTATTTCTCTCTCATCTTTAAATAACTGAGTGGTACTAATACTGGGAGTTTCTGGACTCCTTCAGATATGGTTTCTTGGAAATAATCAGCATCTTCAAAGTTCTCATAGATGGCGTAGAGGTTAATGCCATGACGTAGAGAGAATAGGAAGAAATTACCTTCCTGAATTCTTGTGGGAGACAGTTGTGGATATATCTGAAATACTGTATAGTCTTTCATTTTCTGACATCCCAGGGAAATAAAGTATAGATAGGGACATAAACAGAGTAGTTTTGTTGATATCTTGCTAAATTAAATATATATATCTTCATATCTAAAACTATTGAATTTTACCCAAGGTTATATTGTTTACTTTAAATCAACTGGACTTATATGATTGTTTTAATGTATTCATTTGTTTAATACATTGTTTAATAAATCTGTATGTTCAGAAGAATGAACCTTTGTTTCCTCAGTAATTCCATCTTTTCCTCATTTATCTATCCCTCTCTCTCTCTCTCTCTCTCTCTCTCTCTCTCTCTCTCTCTCTCGCTCTCTCGCTCTCTTGCTCTCTCGCTCTCTCGCTCTCTCGCTCTCTTTCTCTGTCTATGAACCTATTTTTTCTGGAGCTACTTTGTCCAACTCCCAATAGAATTGACATACTGAATCCCTAGAAAGCACTTGACTTACTTTCCCCTCCAGGGTTCTAGATTTAAGTAAATAAAAGGAAGGAAGGAAACAAAGTATTTATTAAATAACTACTATGTGCCAGGCACTGTGATAAATGCTTTACAAATATTTTCTCATTTGATCCTCAGAAAAATTTGGTTAAATAAGTGCTATTATTACCCCTATATTTAGGTGCAGAAACTGAGGCTGAGACCAGTTAATTTCCTAGAGTCACATAGAAAGTAAGTTTCTGAGGCAGGATTTGAATTTTGTTTTTCCTGACTGTAAGCCGAGGACTCTAAGCACTGCATCACTTAGTAGATTTAAAAAAAGTAAAAATAAAAATTCGTGATGGAGTTTTCCTAAAGAAATGGCAGATCAACAGATTTTTGAATACAAAAATATTTAAGTGGAGAAGAGAAACAAGTAGCCATGTTATACAAATAAATCAATTCCATAGAAGCCAAAACAATTGACTTCAAAGACTTGATATCTAGAGATAATTACAAATCATGGGTCTCCAAGAAAAACGTGACAATATTTTAGAAAGCTCTAAACACCATAGTGCAAGAATCAATATAAGAAAACTGTCCCGAATTTCAAAAGACAGAGAAGAAAATAGTAGTCAAGGGAATCCACTGATTTATTCCATTAATAAAACTGACACTTTAATCTCCAAGTCATGTAGCAGTTAAATTTAACAATTTATATTTTTTAAAAATTCCCAGAATCCAGGAAAAAGATTTTCAAATATGAAGAAAAAGAAATTTAAATAACACAAGATTATTCCAAACCATAAGAAATCTCTGTAGGGGATTATACAGTATATTCCAAAAAACAAAAGCATTAAATGTTGAAATTGAAATGATATAACTAACAAACATAAACCTAATCAACTAAAAAAAAGGATGCATAATAAAAAAGTCCTATCTGCAGTATGTATAGAGTATTCCTCAAAGTCTTTGGTTATAGTTTTAAATTATTAAAAACACAAACACACACATATATGTGTCTATATGTACATATATATAATATACATATGTATGTATCAAATTCATCTTGTAAGCACTTTGAATAGAAATACAAGAAAGGTAAATAAATATAATTACCAAGGAAAGAATAAGTAATAAAATCCATTTATCCATGTTTGGAGATTATTTCAAAAGGAAATCTAGAATGATGGGGAAAATCGGGGTAAAAGTCAAGGCATCATCAAAGGAATAAAGTAGTACAAAGCAATTAAGATATAAGCAGAACTTGCAGGAAAATTGGAGTAGGAGCAGAATTAAAATACTATGAAAAGTTACGAGAACTAGATCAAAATTCTTCAAAATTATGACTAGCGGGGGCAGATGGATGGATGGCTCAGTGGATTGAGAGCCAGGCCCAGAGACGGGAGATCCTGGGTTCAAATCTGGCCTCAGACACTTCCTAGCTGTGTGACCCTGGGCAAGTCACTTAATCCCCATTGCCTAGCCCTGTAACAAATAAAATTAATATAGAAGGATATATATAAAAGATATTGGGGTTAAAAAAAACTATGACTAGCTTGTAAATTCTTAAGCAAACAAGGGCCAGAGGTGACCAAAAAGATAAAACTGATCATTCTAGTTATATTAAATTATAAATGTTTTTCACAAACCAAATTAAAGCAGTTGGCATAAGAAGGTAGCAGTTGACTGGGGAAAATCTTTATATTAAATATCTCTAATAAGGACATGATAAATAATATCTATAGGTGACTAAGAGAAACATACATGAACAAAAGCCATACATGTGATCAAAAGATATTAATAAGTGGTTCTCAAAAAAATGACCAATTTTTAAACACCAAATGGAATGTCCCAAGTCACTAATTATAAAAGAAATGCAAAACAAAACAACCCTATGATTACGTTTCATACTTGGCAAATTGGCAATGATTACTAAAGATAGAGATGAATCAGTGCTGGAGGTGTTATAGAAAAGTTGGCAAACTAACAGTGGGGTTTTGAAATGATTCAACCATTATAGGAAACATTATTTAAAACAAATTGGGATTATAAGGAAAAAAGTGACAAAATCTTCTGTATCCTTGACCCAGAGATTCTACAGCTTGTCCTATCCTTCTTAAAGGACAGCTATACAAAGACTCTATACCCTCCAAAATATTAATAGCAGCACCTTTTGTGGTAGAAAAGAGGTGAAAACAGTATAGATGTCCCATTTATTGGGAAATGACTATATAAATCATATATCTCAGGAAACTAGGTGGCGCAGTGGATGGAGTGCTAGGTCTAGAGTCAGAAAGATTCATCTTCCTTAGTTAAAATCTGACCTCAGAGAGTTACTAGCTATTGGACCAAGCTTGGGAAAGCCACTTAATCCTATTTGCCTCAGCCTCCTCATCTGTAAAATGAGCTAGAGAAAGAAATGTCAAAACATTCCAATATCTTTGCCAAGAAAATCTCAAATGGAAGAAGTCACTGTTAGACAAAACTTAACATGAAAACTGGAGAACAATATGGCAGAAACTAAGCATAGACCAACATCTCCTACCATATGCCAAGATAAAGTAAAAATGGATACTTAATCTAGAAATAAAGGGGGATACTATGAATAAATTAGGGGAACATGGAAAAGTTTACCTGTCAGTCATTAATAAGGGAAAGATTTATGTCCAAACAAGACATAGGGAATGTTGTGAAAAATGAAATGGATCATTATTTAAAAGTTTCTATACATTTTGTAGTAGCAGAGAATTGGAAGTTGAGGGGATGTTCATCAAATTGTGGCACATGTTGGTGATGGAATACTATTGTATTTTAAGAAATGATAAGCAAGATGATTTCAGAACAAGCTAGAAAGATCTACACAAACTGATGCAAAGTGAAATAAGCAGAACTGGAAGAACATTGTACACAGTAACAGCAATATTGTACTATGATTGACTGAAAATTTGGCTATTCCACAGTGCAATTTCCTGAGACAATCCTGAATGACATAATGGGAATGCTATTCACTTTCAAAGAAAGAACTGTTGGAGTGAAAACATGCTACCTTTCACATCAGTGTATATACAGTTTTATTTTATTTTTTAAAGAGTGTGCTCTTATAACAATGACCAATATGAAAGTGTGTTTTGCATTATAATAAAAAAGTTTCTATACAATCAAAATCAGTGTAACCAAGATTAGAAGAGAAACAACAAATTGGAGAAAAAAATTATAGCAAACCATCCTTTATTTCCTTAATGAGTTTTTATTGTCTATGTGATATATGCTTTCAGTCATGACATGAGGAATATAGACATACGTATTACATGAAAACAGTGATATAATCTATGTCAGACTGTCACCTCTGGGAGGAGAGGAGGGAGAGAGAAAGAGAATTTGAACCACAAAATATTGGAAAATAATTGTCAAAAATTGTTTCTACATGTAATAAAAAAAGAAAACCCCAAATGGGGTCATGAAGAACCAGACACTATTCAAAAATGGCTTAACAACAAGACTGTATAAATTTGGGTGACTCATTGGATTGATAGCCAGGCCTATAGATGGGAGGTTCTGGGTTCAAATTCAGCCTCAGATACTTTCTGTCTATATAAACTTGGGCAAGTCAGTTACCCTCCATTGCCTAGCCCTTACCACTCTTCTGCCTCAGAACCAATATACAGTATTGATTCTAAAGCAATATAAGGGTTTAAAGAAATAAAAAGAATATGTGTCCTGGCTCATGAATGTATAAGAAAGTATGAATATGATACAAATAGGGAAGCAAGGGAAGATTTACATGAACTAGTGTGAACTAAAGCAAGCAGAACCAGGAAAATAATGTATGTCATGATTATAGAAATGCTAATGAAAAGAACATTTTAATTGCAAAATTATAATGATCAAGCAAGGCCCCAAAGATGATGAGTTAATTAAAATTAATATTTACAGAGCACTTACTATATGTCAGACATCATGCTAAGCATTTTATAACTGATCTTCACAACAGCCCTGGGAGGTATGCATGCATTATTCTTATCCCCATTTTACAGATGAAGAAACAGAGAGAAATAGGAGCTAAGTGACTTGCCCAGTGTCTTACAGCCAGTTAGGGCTTGTGGCTAGATTTTATCTCAAGTCTTCTTACTTCCTGGCACTCTGTCCTCTGTACTATAGCTGTCTCAGATTATCCATCAGAAGGTACTTGCCCTGCCTACTTCTTTAGAGACCTGGAGGACCATGGACATATAACAACACATGCAACATGAGGCTTTCTTGGTATATTTTGCTTACTTTTGTTGAACTGCTTCCTGTCCTCCTTACCCCCTGACCTGCTATTTTTTTTTTTGCTTTCTATAAGTAGGATTGGAAAGATATATGTTGGAAATGAAGGTGTTATAAAAAACAAAAGCAGTAGAATATATTTTAAAAGACTTTTATTTTTTAAAAATTCCCCACAAAGTATACTTTCCCAAAAGCAAAGGAGGAAAACTTAAAAATAATTATTTTGACAGATGGTACATGTCATTTTCCACTTATATTCTTGTTGTTAAAAGAAGAAAATATATTGGCTTTTAATTTAATCATTTGGTAACCTTAATAATTTGTGTTTCATTTGAGTCTGTCCTGTTGTTTTATCTCTGCCTTCTGCTTTACTTCACAAAATTCTCCCGTGTTTGTTAATTCTTCATTTTTATTATTTCTGCTATTCTATTCCATTCAAATTCAACATTTTTTAGCTATTTAAGAATCCCTGGGAAATGAACCAATCGTTTGACGAAAGAATTTATTAAGTGCCTACTATGTGCCAGAATTTTGCTAGATTCTTGGAAAGAAACATAAACAACAAAAGTGAGATGATCTCTGCTCTCAAGAGCTCACATTCTATATGAGGCATAAGACAATTTTACATGCATATATAGGATATGTACAGAATGAATAAGATTGGTGAAGGAAGAGACTGGATGAACTGTGTATATTCATTTCCAGCTTTTTCTTTTCTTAGGACAAACAATGCTGCTATGAATATTTATGTACCTATGGGTCCTTTGTTGTTTTTGATCTATTAAAGTAGGTCAAAGGGAATGAACAATTTAGCAACTTTCCTTTTATTATTTCAAATTATTGCTCAGAATAGTTGGACCACTTTACAGTTCTACCAGCAATGAATTAGCATGAATGTCTTCCTACAGCAACTAAAACACTTAATTTTTCCATCTTTTGCCAATTTTTAAAATTTATGATGCTTTAGTTGTTTTAATGTGCATTTCTTTGAATACTGATAATTTGAACAGATAGTGATAGTTTTTTATTTAAATTAATTTGTTACATTAAAATATTCAGGTAACTCTCCCTTCTCCTTCATTCGAGAATGCATCGCTTGTCAAAAAGTTATATATATATATATATATTATATATATATATGNGCTGCTATGAATATTTATGTACCTATGGGTCCTTTGTTGTTTTTGATCTATTAAAGTAGGTCAAAGGGAATGAACAATTTAGCAACTTTCCTTTTATTATTTCAAATTATTGCTCAGAATAGTTGGACCACTTTACAGTTCTACCAGCAATGAATTAGCATGAATGTCTTCCTACAGCAGCTAAAACACTTAATTTTTCCATCTTTTGCCAATTTTTAAAATTTATGATGCTTTAGTTGTTTTAATGTGCATTTCTTTGAATACTGATAATTTGAACAGATAGTGATAGTTTTTTATTTAAATTAATTTGTTACATTAAAATATTCAGGTAACTCTCCCTTCTCCTTCATTCGAGAAGGCATCGCTTGTCAAAAAGTGATATATATATACATATATATATATAAATATATAAACTATTTGATAACTTGAGTATAAGGAAATGGATTTTATCTTGTAGTTTTATGTCAAGTCCTAGATTTTGTGTATAGAATACATGAGAAAAATTTAAAAATAAATTTTTTGATACATCTTATTCTTATCTCACTCAGTTTACAAAGATGTTTAGAATAAAGATTTTTCTCTGATCATCTTTTTCTCTTGTTCTAGTTGCATTGCTTTTGTTCTCACAAAAGTTTTTTTTTTAATTTATGTGTATGAAATTAACTCTTGTCTTTTGTAATCTCTTCTCTCCTGCTTTGGGCTATTATTTTTAACTCTAGCTATGACAGGCATAGCCTATTCTCCTCTAATTTTAAAGTTATGTGATTTAAAAATATTTATTTCTATTATCCTCTTAGATTTTACTGTGCTATGTGGTGTAAGGTGCTAATAAAAAAGGGTATGGATGAAACATTTGGAAAGCCCATCATAAAGACTTGAGATTGAAGTGATGGAACCCTTCAGTTATCCAGATTTATACTAGAGTTCCCTCCTAGGGCAAGTAACCTTTTCTTTACTTTCTCTCAATGTGTGAAGGAATCAAAGTTATGAGGGATAGAGAGACAGGAGAAGGCTTCCATTATGGATCTGATCCTCACATGGAGAGAGGAATTGGTTGTTGGAATGGAAATGATGAAAATCCTGGGAGACAGAGACTGCATTATCTTAGAATTTATGAGAGAAGAGAGAAAAACATAGCATTACCTGATATACTCTTAAATTTTGGGAAATTAGATTATAGAGAGCTCAGAGAAAGGAAAGGTATACGGTTAGGATGTTGTTTTCAGGAAGGTAATTCAGAAGAAACGAAGTGAAACATTCCTATAAGATAGAAAACAGGGAGTTGTTCAAAGAAAACAACAGAGATGCAACAAATTTAGATTTAAAAGATATTTATGTGGAAAATAAAAGCAAGCACTGGTAATAGAAGATGAATATGAACAAAGTCTCTTATGCTGTTCTTGTGGGCAAAGTGGTGAAAGATGAAGGGATATGGATATGAGTATTTAAGTGGATCAGAGTTTGGTTGAATGGCTACACCTAAGAAGTGGCCATTTAAGGTCTTTTATGACATTAATGTTCATTTGGAAAGAAGGCCTAGTGAAGTGCCTCAAGAATCTATCATTGAACCTTTATTCTTCAACATTTTTATTGATTTTGTGGGGGGATAAAAGAATAGCTACCCATGCTTACTAAATTTGCATATGACAAAGATAGGAAGGATAACTAACATGTTGAATGACAGCATTGAGATTCAAAAATACCTTGACAGCCTAGAATGTTCAGCTGAATTTAATAAGATGGAATTTGTTAGAGATAAATATGTATTCATACTTTTAAAAAATCTTCACTAGTGCAAAATGGGAGATGCTTGTCTAAATAATAGTTTGCCTGCAAAAGACCTGGGGACTTTAGTGAATGACAAGTGTGATGTGGAAGATCAACAAGCTAATGCAATCTCAGGCACTATTGAGAGGTATGTTTTCCAGGGCTGGGGAGGCAACATTACTGCTATGCTCTGCCTTACCATGTTTTCCCATTATTTTCTGTCAGCTTGGCTCAACTACATAGAATCTATAGTGACTTTGTAAAAATCTCTTTGTCTCCCATTTGCAAAATAAAAAGATTGTATTATATAATCTCTAAGATCTCTTTTAACTCAAACTTTCTATGATCCTGAGATTAATTTGGGGCACAGGGATAGGGGAGGGTAAGATGCTAGTTCACCACCATGTTTAGATACCATTTAAGATGGGCTGCATCTAAATGGGAAATGATCACTAGAAGAATAGTCAGACTAAGTTAATGAAACCAAGAAATCAATCACCTTTCTTATTTTCTTCACCCTATTCTAGATAGATTTCTTATTGTAGTCATTCCTCAGAAAATTAGGGATCTCAGTGAAATGGAGAATGAGACATTTTCTTTAATCTTCACAATCTCTCAAACCCTTCCAAAATTAAGAATTATATGCAAAAGGTAAAACAATTATTGTTTCTATGGTGTCTAAGAGAACAAGAACCCTAATGAGGGCCAATCTGATGAAATGATAGCAGAGAAGGCTAATTAATCTCTAACATCCTTGCTCAACAAATTCTTTTCTACCAGTTCCCATACTCTTAAAACGCAGCACAATCCATCTTACTGGTTATGCTCTTGGATCCATTCAGTTCTCTTGTTATGACTGCAATCTTTGCCTGCTAAACCTGCCATCAATAATCTAACTCAAATCTGCCCTATTATCCACCATCCCAGACAAGAGAGGCACAGGCACAAGAAAGTGGAAGCTAGCTTTGTCTAGAGTGTATAGCATCCTTGTTGTCATGTAGTAGTGTTTATCCAGAGAGTTAAGGAACAGAGAAAAATGAGGCAGGATATCAGCATGTATTTGGAATTCTACTAGACATTCAGGGGCAGCCAGATGGCTCAGAATGATAGGGCACTGAACCTGGAGTCAGAAAGACCTGCGTTCAAATCTGACTTGAGACACTTACTGGTTGTGTGATTCTGATCAAGTCATTTAACGTTTGTTTGCCTTAATCCACTTGACAAAAAATGGTAAATCACTCCAGTATTTCTGCAAAAAAAAATCCATGGATATTATGATCCACAGGGTCAAGAAGAATTGGACACAATTAAATGACTAAAAACAACAACTAGATATTCAGGAAAGAAGATTGATATTCAACTAAGACAAGTTCTATCTCCTTTAAAATAAGTTGAAGCAGACTGAGAATGGTGAAAACTGAATCCCCCAGCATGAGAATAGGCTAAGAAAGCTTTGAGGTCCATTCCTTAGGGCAGTGATGGGCAAACTTTTTAAAGAGAGGGCCAAAGGAAAGGAAATGCTCATCTGTCAGTCTGTTTCTAAGGCAACTCTTTCGAAGTTTCATTGTATTGTATCCTACTCATTGTATTTGTCAGACTAGGAATAATGCCTCTCAGCTGGATAGAACATTCCAGGGGGCCACATCTGGCCCGCAGGCCATAGTTTGCCCATCACTGCCTTAAGAGAACTGCCATTAGAATGGAAGGAATCAGAAAGTGAGAAAGTAGAGAATATAAGAGAAAAAAGACTATATCATTAGAGATCTCAGGAGGAAGAAAAGTAATTTTAAGACCTCAACCATAAGCAGATAATGCAAAAAAGAAGATAGTTAAAACAAGACATAGAGTAATAACAAAATGGGATATGGTCTATAGATTAGAAATGAATCCAATTATTTCTACATAAATGACTGTTGTCTTTTAAACTTGAAGAGGATCAAAATGACATCATTATTTCAGGGTCAATGGAAAGTGGGTCTGATTGGCTGATCAGATTAATATAAGCTTAGAGGGCTCTACCACAGGTCAGGTACAAAGAATCCACATGAACATTTGGAGGGGAGATGTCCCTCACATTTCTTTTGAGCTACTACAGTTCTGCTTTGCTCATAGAGCACACTGCCTTCTTTGATGTGGGCATGCCTTGCAGAATAACACTATGCCACGTGTCTCCCATGTCTCACGATCAATACTAAAGTTCTTCAGAGAGACCTCGAGAGTGCCCTTATACTGCTTCTTCTGACTTTTGTGTGACTTTCTTGTGTGAGTTCTCTGTGAAATAGTTTTTAGGCAAACATTTGGATGCATTAAGCATTCAAATAACGAGACCATTTCATTGGAGTTGCACTCTCTACAGTAGAGTTTCAACACTTGGCAGTTCACCTTAAAAAGGACCTCAGTGTCCAGTATGTTTATCTCGCTAGGTGATCTTCAGAATCTTCCCAACACAGTTCAAATGTAAGTGATTCATATGTTTCCTGGCTTGGCACTGGTGGACTGTCCAGGTTTCACAGTGGTCATCCTTAACTTGGTTAAGCCTGAGAAGATTTTACTGTAGTGTGGCTGCTATGCATACTATTGCTACTTGGAGCCAGAGGTGAGATCTGAGCAGCTGGACTCCAAAGGTAGAAAACAGTCCTAAAAAAGGGGCTTGGCATCTCTCACGGGAGAGTTACTAGACTTCCCTGGACACCTGTACCACCACCTTTGCATAAATATTGCAAGACAAAGGACAATTATTTGAAACATAATGGGGATTCCTCTGGCTTTCTAAGAGAGTATGGAATTGCAGCAAGATATTCTCAAATGATTCAAGAGAAAAATACAAATTGGGAAAGTAGAATTTATGATCTGCCCAATAGAAATAACTGTTCTGGCAGAACAGGAAAACTTAATCCATAGTGATAAACCTTACTAAAGAAACAAAAGAAAGAACTACTGATTGAGAATGTAGATATACAGAAGGGAAAGGACAATTTGGAAGAAAATAGCAAAAAGCAATAACATTAAAATAAAATATGTTCTCTATGCAAGCAAAACATTTTGATCTTGAAGATAGGATGTCTAGAGAAAATTTAAGGTATATAAATATTATTGAAGAACACTAGTCAAAAAATCTGAGTATCATAAAATAGTACAAATAATCTTCCCAAAAGTGCTGAACACAGGAAACTAAACATGAACTTCAAGAACCCACAGATATGATAAAATATGCATAACCTGTATCATATTACTTGCCTTCTTGGGGAAGTGGGAGGGTTGGGAGGAAAGGAGAGACTATAGATTGCAAAATGCCAGAAAATTCATACACAAAATTGCATCAACATAATACAAAAAATTAAATTAAATTTTAAAAAATTTATAAAACATCCCACAGATAATCTCGAGAAAATAAAAAAAACAAAAAACAAAACTAAAAATTAACCCTATGTACAAAATCTGAGGCATATAATAGTTAAGTTTAATAATTCTCCTAACAAACAACAAATTCTGCAATCGACCAGGAGGAAATATTTAAAGAAAATTCAAATGATATGACTATTTGTCATTCATCAGAAGCCATACAAGAAAATGGAATAATGTGCTCTGAGTCACAAAACCAAAGACACTATCGTCAAGGGATTGGGTTCAAGGTTTCTATTATCTATTTAGGGGCATTTTTTCCCCCTAGGGTTGACTCTAAATTTCTAGTGCATTTTTATTTTTAATGAGACATCTAACAGCATGGTGTAGTGGAAAGATTTCTAACTAAGTTTGGAGTCGGGAAAATCTGGGTTCAAATCCCACCTTGGACACTCACTAGCTGTATAACATTAGGTAAATCAATTAAACTTAATGTGCTGCAAGGAATGAAGGGCTTTATCTACTAAAACAGAAATTGTAGAGGTGATTCTCCCACTAGGGGTGTTTTCTTGTATTCCATTTTCCAACAAGATTAACATATTCAGGATCTATTGGGTTAATTTTTTTTTTAAGGAGATATTCTAGAAGAGGAATTTTAAACCTTTTGTGTATCATGGGCCTTTGGCTATCTGGTAAAGCCTATGGCTTCATTCCCATAATAATGTTTTTAAATAATAAAATTTATAACATAGAATTACAAAGGAAACCAAATATTAGTAAAAATAGGGTAGTAATATTTCCAGTTTAACTTCATACTCCAAATTCATATCTGTCCATGGACTCCTGCTGGATCTTCCTCCCTCCAATGAGAACTTCTGTATTAATAATAAATTATAGGTTATTAAAATAGTTTGGGCCAAATATTTTCCTTCAACTTCTCTGACATCCAGAATTTACACTAATTTATCCAAAATATTATCACAGCTTTTAAGAATGCCACATTTAGTGGTGTTTTCTGTCCTCTTAAACTGAAGATTAGATCTCTCCAGATATAGACAATCATTTCTGTTTGACTCTGGTACAGCAATTGGGTGAAGATTTATTAAGCCTAAAGAATCAATTTCACGTAGTTTGAGGTCAAATGATAATGAATGCTTTGAGAGTTTCCTTATTCCTTTTGTATGATCCATTACATCTTAGATGGCAGGTTATCTTAGACCAGTTGTTTTTTTTATGATAGAAAGATTTATATTAAAGAGACACATGGTAACACATCTTGGTTTAACATAAAAGAACAGTCTGAAAAAAGTAATGAAAGAATAAAACCTTTTAAAAGAATAAAAATAACAATTTAAAATTTAAAAACTGAAACAGCATGAGAAAATAAAAATGAAATAAAAAAAAAACAAGAGACCAAATGGTAATATACTTTTAAGGCAGATTAAAACTAAAATAGTCTTAAACTCTTAAAAAGCAATTATAAGCATAAAAATTCCAAAAGAAAAAAACTAAATACTAGCTACAGTTTAAGATTAGAGAAAAGTACTTTGTAGCTATTGTAAGAATAAAACAGTAGAATCTAAATCCATTAAAGAATTAAGAAGAAAAGGCGATGAGATTACCAATGTTCTAAGATCAGCTTTTTTCTTTAAACAAGGTCATTTTACCTAAAGCTAATATTCTTATAGTGAAAAACATTGGTTTAAAATAGAAACAGTCCATGGAAATCAAACCAAGGCACAAGGTCTGTTAATCAATCAATTCACTATTTATCATTAATATTAATGCTTAATTGTTATTATCAATATTAATAGTTAACATTGACATAGTGCTTTACATTTTGCAAAGCATTTTATAAAGATCATCTCATTTACTCCTTACAACAACCTTTTAAGGTATAGGTGCTATTATTATATAATTATTATTGTTATTATTATATGCAGTTGAGGAAAACTCACAGTTAAAGTGACATTGTTCAGTCATACAGCTAGTGTTCAAGGGAGGATTTGAACTCAGGGCTATCTGACTCTAAGTTGAATGTTCTATCCTATCTATCTATCACTGTCTACCCATGCTCTTAGAATAGCTTATAAGGCTGACCTTGTTCTTTAGAGTGTTGTGTAAGGGGAGATATTTGGAGTAGCAGAGTGAGTTTATTCATTTATTGGTTATTCTGACTGAGGAGTTTAGCAAAGACCCATTTGATTTGTACCATCAGCAAAAAGTATTCTTAAAAAAATTTTTTTATAAACCTTTACCTTTTTAGAACCAATATTGGTTCTATGGAAGAAGACCAGTAAAGTCTAGGCAATGGGGTGGGGAGTTAAATGCATTACCCAGAGTCACACAACTAGAAAGTATCTGAAGTCAGATTTAAACCTGGGACCTCCTATCTCCAGGCTGGTTCTCAGTCTACTCAGTCATCTAGCTGCCCCTCAGCAAAATGTATTCTTAGTTATAAGGTACCATTTCCTTCCTGTATATTCTTCCTAAATATTAGAGATGGAGTGGGGAGAGATTAGGGATACTTTCTGTAATCTAAATCTTCACCAGAGTGTTTCTAGTTCTTACTCTGGTGCCTAACAAATAGTAGGCACTTAAAATATCAGTTGATGGATGAATGGATGGAGAATAAAACTAATCTGGGATAAGATCCCATAGTGATCATAATCCCCAGCATGGTGATTGGTTCCCCTTTTTCTTCCTTCCTTCTTCCCTTCCTCCCTTCCTCCCTCCCTCCCTCCCTTCCTTCCTCCCTCCCTTCCTTCCTTCCTCTCACTGATTAAAACAAATCCTAATTTTTGATCCCCACTCACACAGGAATAGAAAGGACAGAATTATTTGACCAGAATCAATGGATAATCACACAGAGGGAAAAACAGTCTTACAAAGTACATTTTTAATCAAATTCCAAACTTTAAGGATACAGTTCTAAGGTATTAAGACTTTTTATTATGATGATTTCATAAGTGTAATAAGCTCTCTGAGAGGAATTCCTTCTTCCAATGCAGAGGTTTTTTCTTTTTTTCTTTTTTTTTTTTTTCAATTAATAATCTTGGGAGATTTTCTAGAGGTAGAAAGGTTTTAATTGATTTGTTCAGGGTCACATTCTCAGTATGTTTTAGAGGCAGGATTTGGGAAGAGTTCTTGCCTTCATAAAAGGAATTTGGTAGAACTCCTTCTTTGCTAATTATGTCAAATAGTTTGTATAGTATTGGGATTAGTTGTTCTTTGAATGTTTGCTTAAATTCACTTGTGAATTCATCTGGTCCTGGGGATTTTTTCTTAGGGAGTTCTTTGATTGTTCAATTTCTTTTTCTGATCTTGTCTTCAAAGACAGGCATCTATCTACTATATAAAGCAGCCCCTCACCAAGTCTTATATAATTTGCCTTTTAGGAAATGCATAAAGCCTTCACAGTGCATCATTTTGGAGCATTCTCAAAAAGCATATTTGTTTGTACCCATCCCTGATGATGGTTGATTTATAACTTGCCTTGCTTTTTATTGGTTGAATTGTAAGTAGCAAGTAATATGGATCCAGCCACACCATTCATGAGTCTTCTTTCAGCCTGCAACATAAGTAGACCCTTGTTTCCCCAGGGCAATTTGGCTTGGGTGGCTAAAGATGAAAGTTCCTGACTCGAGGACTTAAGGTGAGCAAGTATAGTATAGTATATATTGTTGTATATTCTTTAATTCTTGGAATTCAGTCTGGAAATACTGTGGAACTTCCTCTGTTTTAGACTATGCAAATCTCAAACTACCAGTTCCTAAGAATGGTAGAAGGGAGGAACAGAAATTAATTCCAGCTGACTTCCCCTCACTGGTTCAGTCAGCATTAGAAATGCTTCCAGTTAAGCATACCTGTTAGCTTTCAAATTCACAGTTATTCAATTCCTAACAAATGTGATAAAATTATGGGACAAATATGTGTGAAAAGTGTTTATAAGTCTGAAGGACACATTTCTGAATGTTTCAGACAGATGATGAAAGCCAATAAGATGGTTCTAGGAATGATTCCCATAAGTAATGGCTCCCTACATGAAGGATGGGAATGAAAAGAGTGTACAGAGAGATTCTCTTATTTTCACATGGATAAGGAGAGAGGCCATTTTATCTCCCTTTCTTCCCCACACCAACATAGAGAAACATAGAGTTCTTTCTCCTGTTGGTGCATACCCAATGTTCTTTTTAACAAGCTGGTAGAAGAATCAGGAAAGGAGGACATGTCCATAAGATAATAGTATCCATTGAACTTATTTCAGAATTGTGGGAGGTAAAGAAAGGGTTGGAGATTTGTGTTAGCTTGGGAATGGGTTGGTTATGGAGAGAACATGTGCTATGTCAATAATATTAAAGACCAAAGATATAGAGTATATGTTTGAGCATCAAAATCTTAGAAAGAGATGAGTATCTCCTGAGGTATGGACTGTCAGTTGTGTTATATGAGATAAGGTACACAAAATGCCTTACAAACCTTAAATGCTATCTAAATGACACTTATTATGATTGTTGCTATCATTATAATTGATTCCCCATCAGAGAATGGTGTATTTATAAAAGCAGAGAGAATTTCCAGAAATCCTCAAAATTAATTTTTAGAAATTTCAAAGAAATTTACAAATAATTGTGAAGGAATTAAAGTAGGAAATGAAGAAACTAAACTATCATTCTTTGTAGATTGTGGTGGTGTGCACAGTGGAAGTCCAGTCACTGTTTAATAGACTGGGAAGCCATCAATCACAATGCAGTTGTTTATTGGGAGAGGAAGAGAGAAAAATCTGAGGAAAAGTCCCCTCCCATTCTTGACCTGCCACCTACTCCATTGGAACCCCCTCTCTAACTCCCAAAAGAATTCCGTTAGAACACTCTCTTGTCAGTTAGAGTTCTAATCTGTATCACCACAAAGATTCTGTTGGAAAGCTCTGATCAGGATTCAGTTGGAGGGTCTAATCTGCATATTCACTCAGAATATAGATAAACATATGGTACATGGGGTAAGATTTACAGAAATTGGGAGAAAGATACAAACTGATTAATAATTCAAAATATCAACTTGAAAGATACATCTCACAATTCCAAAAATACCTTGTAAAGATATACATCCCACTCAAGTCAAAGCTATTTAACAGATCTTTATATTCTGAATGGGAAGAGGCTATCCAAGGAGAGAGTAATTTTACTGGAGTCCTAGGCATATTCATTTTGGATATATTAATAATATTATCTTGAGAACACACCAATTCCTCATTCCACACAGATCCTCCAATTTTAATTTTCAGAGTTGTTTCATTCTCCCCTATCTCCCCTATATGTAACAACAACAACAACTAATAACATTACTAACTAAGCACATCCCATCTTCAGAGGTCTTCAAGACAAATCTTGCTTGTAAAAACTTGCTCCCTGCTCCAAGTTGTTTGCAGAAACTTTGGAGATGCCTTTGCTAAAAAGAAATCATTGCAAGGCAAATTTCAACCCACCCATACTTAGCTAAAGCTAGCACTTTGATAAATCTTAATCTTCAGCTACTGACCTATTTGTTTGTTTTGGGAAATGGACATTTTCATTTCACAATTTACTTTTGTGCTATAGGAATTTGTCACAAAAGAAAAGGCCAGAGAAAGGTTATAACTGTCTTCACGTCTTAAAAAGAGCACATTGTTTGTTTTTCACTATGGGTGGAAGCTGTCACTGGCTCATGCTGTAACTATTTCACTCTGGGATCATCAAAATTCAATTTGCCTTACTTGGGTCAGGAGGGTCCTATCTCAGGTTCAGACTGAGATTGCCTCTCCCATTTTTTCCCAAGGGCCTTTACTTATTCTCTGAGTACTTTGTCACCATCCTTTCTTTTTGTTGATAGATCTATCACCAGACAGTCATAGTTGAGTTTCAAGCTTACAGTAGTCTCAGTTGAGATCCCAAAAGCCTTTTGCCTTAAATGACAAAACTTGCCCATTACAGCTTAGAGAAGTCCAACTTCTCAGTAATACCGTTTCACTATCTTAAGATTCCATGCAACCCAAACAAGCTTTTTGTCTTACCTATTTACTCACTCTGATGACTTCTCAAAGTCTTACAAGGGTACAAATAAAATATCTACTCTAACTTTCCAGTCCTCAAAAAGACTCTCTCCTGCCTTTACCATATATCCAACTGGAAATATATTTTATTTATCCACTTCTCTGAGAACACTCAGAGTTATATGACTCGTCCCTCCTTCTTGGTAAGAGAGAGAGATGAAACAAGTTAATTGTTTAAACTTTCTAGTCTCTAAAACATCTACTCTTCCAGGTGTCTTGTTACCTGCTGTTGATAACTCAAAAGAGCCTAATCTTAATAACAATGTATTTTACATATACACAATATACATAATATCTTTTGCATATTGTCTTATCTAATTCACTTCAAATGTTACTTTTTTTTTCAGTACAAATCATAAATCATTTGTGGTTCAACATAATCACATTCTAATAAATTGCATCTAAACACATGTTCACATCTAAAGATGTTTACATTTTAGCAGAATTATTCCTGCACAAAGTACATATTTTGGCAACAATATCATAATTTAGTCAGAAATTCAGAAATTTCCCTATTCCAAACTGTTAGTATAGGTTCCATCTTAAATCTATAAAATGTAAAACTTCTCAATCTCAGTGGTCATTACATTTTCACTTGGTGTTCACTACAATAGCACATATATCAAAATGACATCTCCACACTTTCATTTGTAAACCCAACAATTTAGATTATACAGAATTAGGTCAATCAAGCTAACTACCCATGTCATTTCAATCCCCAACTTCAGTTTACTCAAATACAAACATTTTAGGCATGTTCAAACATTCAATTCCCTAACCACTGTTCACTTTAAATCTCAATGGGGACATATAGCTTTCTCACAATAAAAGAGAATAGAACCCTTCTGGAAGCTTATATTTACTTTATTTAGTTCCAAAAGTACATTCCAGAATCATTTGTAATTTTCCAAGACTGCATACATCAACCTTAAAATTAACACTTTCTAATTGTGGGATCAAAATATCTCTTTCCTTCTCTTCCACCTTCTCTCTCTGGCCAACAGAGGAAGAAGGAGGAAGTATTGAACAAATCTTTTCCACCTCTGTGTTCTAGAAAGAACAGAGAACAAATTGCAAAATTCCTTCTCACAAGAGTGTTCTTTTTGAATTGCTTAAACATATTCTCTGGTTTGTCAGCTCCTTTATTTTTCCAAGATAATAGAGGAGAGAGCAGAGTACCTCATCAATCAGAGGCTTTCTTCCCCAAAAACCTACCCATTGTGCACACACAACATATGCCAAGCATGGCCAAGAACATAGACGTACAAAAGAGAGATAACATAGACAGTTAAAGCATGTTCCAGCCTCTGTCTTCTAAAAAGAGCAAAGAGCAAAATGCAAAATTTCCTCAACTCCAGCTTTCCTAGCTTCTTTTACCTACTATTCTGTTTCCCCTGGCTTCAACAGAATTTCCAATTTGATGTCCATTCATGTGGATCACAGCCAATTGTTCTGGCTCTAACATTTTCAAATACTTTCTCTAGCAGTTCAATATATGTTCACCCCTTTCCCTTACTAAAAATCATTCCTAGTTGACTCCAAATTTTTCCATATACCTGAATATTTTGAGTCAGTGTATATATATTTCCTCCTTGGTCTCCAAGTATTTTCAGGGCCTGATTTAGAGCACATAGCTCATAGGTTTGAGCTGGCCAGGCCTCTGGAGGCCTACCAAATTGATTGCTCCATCCTTTCTTACAAACACCTTTGAGATTTGTTGTCTAAATACCTCCCTTAATTTATTTACAAATTCAGTGGGAATTTCTTCTTCTCTCCCCTTGATTGAGTGGGCAAATTCATTGCTATCTCAGAGAGGAAATTCCTGTTCACCTCTCAATCCACTTTGGGCTATAGGATTTTCATTATCCCAGACCTTCTTAGTATCTTGTCTTATCTGGCTCTGCTCTTCTCCTAAAGGACTTTCCATCTCTCTCTTAAAATTCCTCACTTTGGAGCCACTAAGGGGAACACTATTATAGTCCGTTCCCTGTCGTAGTGGAGCTTCCCTCGGTGGGCACTGTTTCACCACTCCATCCAGGAGTAAGTTTCTCTGCTCCTCTACTAACTGTTCAGACTCCCCACTGAGGGGTCAGTAAAACTCATAAAGGTTTATAATTTCTTCAAGTGGGAAAGCTACTGCTGCTTCTAGCTGAAGTATTGGAGGAGCTGATGGAAGCTGAGGAATAGTAGGAGGAAGTAAGCCTATAAGAGGGGATGGTGGTACTGGTTCAGGGGGAACAGGAGCAGAAAGAGGTGGCACTTGGGGAATGGGAGGAAGAACCAGAGAAGGGGAAGGGAGATCCTCAAGTGGGTCTCTCTGGTCCTCTCCTCCTCTTGCCCCAATTCTGAATCCTCCTCTTCTCCCTTTCCTGCCTCTGTTTCTAAGAGCAATTAGATCTTACACACTTTCTCTAGTTTGGGGCAATCTCTCCTCACAAGTCCCAATCCATGACAGTTGTAGCAGGTCAGGGGAACTCTCATTTCCCCTGGGGACTTCCCTGTCTTTCCCACTGCCTTAAGAGACATCATCCCTCTTCTGACTTGTTCTTCCCTCTTTACTTCCTCTCTCATTATCTGTCTCAATCTAACCTACAAAGTCTTCTTCTGTCCATCCTGTATTTCCTTAGTAACCCAAACAAGAACTTTGGCTCTGTTTTTCTCTTCCTCATCCTCTCTTCTGATGTAGATCATTTGAGCCCATTGTAACAATTTGTCAAAGGGTTTCATCGTCCATTCATCTATCTTTTGGAGCTTCTATCAGATATCTGGCCATGCACTAGTTATAAAATAGGTCTTTAAGAGACCTTGTCCAAAAGGCTTAGTCAGATCTACATCTGAGTATTTGCTAAATGCTTCCCTCAATCTATTTACGAACTCAGTGGGGGTCTCATCCCTTTTCTGTTTAGTCTCATAGATTCTATTTAAATTCTGACACTGGAGCATTGTTGTTCTCATCCCTTGAATAATCTTCTTCCTGAGATCCCTCATATTCTTATGGTAGGTAGTTTCATTACTGTTCCAATCCGGATGTCTTATGGGGTATTTTTGCTTGCCATTAGGACCCCCTTCAAGCTCCTGTTCAGCGTCCCAGGCTCTCATTGCTGCCTTTCTAATCTGTCCTCTCTCTTCTTCTGTGAATAATTGTCATAAAATTGCAATTAACTCTGGCCAAGAATAGAGATTTGGTCCTAAAAACTGATCAACCTGTTCTGCCATGCCTATAGGATCTTCTAATAAATGTCTCACTTCCCTTTTAAAACTCAGCACTTCAGAGGCACTGAAGAGGGGCACTAACATACCCTATACCCTCCCCCCAGTGGGACCTCTCTGAGTGGATATTCTTTTGTCAATCCTCCAAAAGGGAGATTTGTCTGATCTTCTAATAATCTTTTAAAATCTCTGGTCACCGACCTGTATGGATCTGGGGAAACCAATGCTGCTGCCTCTGTCTGAAGTAGTAGAGGAGCTGATGGAATCAGAGGAGCAATTGGAGGGACTAGTGCTAGTAATGATGGGGAAGAAGCTGACACTGGTGGAGGAGTAGTAGGAACAGGAACCACCTGAGTCTTAACTGGAACAGGTGGTACCTGGAATACAGGAATGGGGAAGGAGAGAGTGGATAAGGGGATGATGGAAGAGACTCCAATGGGTCCCAATTCTTCTCCACCTCCTCTCCTATCTCAGAATCCTTCCCCTTCCTGCTGCTTTATTCCCTTCTTCCCTTCTCCACAATAAAAATGTCTCTACTTCCAGAAGCCAAGGGTGGCAGAGGCCTTTTCCTCATTAGTACTCATTTTTTCTCCTACTAATTGTCAAATACAAACTCTCACAAATTGAGGTTTCTTCTGACCCATATTTTGGCCAGTGTTTCTGGTTCTGGCTGTCCACTTCTAATCTGGACCACTGAAAACAACAGTATTTAACAAAATTCTTCCTGTCATAAACTGTAAAATGGGAAGACCTATTCCAAGCTTGTAATTTTAATCCCAATGGGTTGTCCTGTGGGATAAAGGCTGACTCCCTCCTACTCTGCTTAATTTTATCTATTATGGCCTATCTCTTTTTCTTTATTGTGGATTGTCTCTGTCCCATGGTCTCCTCTCTAGGATCCCAAACTCTGATCCTCAACACAAGGGCCCCAGTCCTCCAACTCCTACATAATGTTAGTGGCCCAGATATTTTGCACACTAACTTTTCCCTGACTCATGTGAAGCAGACCCTGGGTAACTCACTCCCAGACTCACCAGTCTAGCCTCAGGCAACCTGGGTCTTGCCTGAGATGTCTTGCAAATTAATCTTTTCCTCATTCACTCACTCCCAGGCTCACCAGTCCAGACCTGGGCAACCTGTATGCCTGAGATATTTTGTGAATCATTTCTAGGTTATTTACTCCCAGACTAACAGTCAGACTAGGGCTTCCTGACCTTGCCTGAGAGATCTTGTAAATCAGACCCTAGTTTATGAATCCCTTGTTCCTCCTCCTGCTTCTCCCTTCTTTAGCCCACCTTTGTTATCTCTCTCACTGGGGTCCCTATTGATACTGATGCTATTCATCTTGGCTGGACATAGTTTACTGCTTCCTGCTCCACATTGGCTTTCTTACTTCTCTCTCCTTACCCAAGTTCTTTAGAAGCATACTGAGAGGTCTAGTCTACCCATCTGAACAAATAATTTGTTCAGGTAGGAAAACTGAGGCACCCTCTGTTGTTCTGGTTTCCTGGTCAGGGAACCATCAGTGATCAGTGGTGGTCCAGCCACTATTTAAGAGACTGGAAAGCCATCAATCACAATGCAGTTGTTTATTGAGAGAGGAAGAGAGAAAAACCTGAGGAAAAGTCCCTCCCATCCTTGACCTGCCATCTACTCCACTGGAACCCCCTCTCTAACTCCCAAAAGAATTCTGTTAGAACACTCTCTTGTCAGTTAGAGTTCTAATCTGCATCACCACACAGATTCTGTGGGAAAGCTCTGGTCAGGATTCAGTTGGAGGGTCTAATCTGCATATTTACTCAGAATGTAGATAGATATATGGTACATGCGATAAGGTTTACAGAAACTGGGAGAAAGATACAAACTGATCAATAATTCAAAATATCAACTTGAAAGACAGATCTCACAATTCCAAAAATACTTTGTGAAGACATACATTGTTTCCATTCCACACAGTTCAAAGGTATTAAACAGGTCTTCGTATACTGAATGGGGTGAGGCAATCCAAGGAGAGAGTAATTTTACTGGGGTCCTAGGCATATTCATTTTGAATATATTAATAACTATTACCTTGAGAATAACACACTAATTTTTTACTCCACACAATGGTATAATTAGACAAACTTAGAGAATCAATTAAAAAAACTAGTTGAAATAATTAATAACTTCAGCAAAGTTGCAGGATACAAAATAAACCCCCATGAATCATCAACATTTCTATATATTACCAACAAAGTCTAAGCAAGAGATAGAAAGAAAAATTCCATTTAAAATAACTCTAGACAATATAAAATATCTTGGAGTTTATTTTCCAAGACAAACACAGGAATTATTTGAACATCATTACAAAGTACTTTTCACACAAATAAAGTCATATCTAAACAATTGGGAAAATATTAATTGCTCATGGGAAGTCCAAGTTAATATAGTAAAATGATAATTCTGTCTATATTAATTTACTTATTTGGTGCCATTCCAATTTATTTTACAAAACTAGAAAAAATAACAACAAAATTCACCTGGAAGAAAAAAAGTCAAGAATAAAAAAAATGTGAAGGTTGGCTTAGGTTCCAGATTTCAAACTGCAGCAATAATCTTCAAAACAATCTGTAACTAGCTAAAAAAATAGAATGGGATATCAATAAGAGTAGATTAGATACACAATATTCAGGGGGTAAATAGCAACCTAGTGTTTGAAAAACCTTTGGGTTAAGAATTCACTATTTGACAAAAACTGCTGGGAAAACTGGAAAACAGTATGGTAGAAACTAGGTCAATATTTTACACCTTATACCAAGATAAGGTCAAAAATGGATATATGATTAAGACCATAAGGAAATTAGGGGGCATGGAAGACTTTACCTGCTGGATCTATAAATAAAGGAAGAATTTATGACCAGACAAGAGATAGAGAACATTATGAGATGTAAAATGTATCATTTTGATTATATTAAACTAAAAAGATTTTGTACAAACAAACCAAATGTAATCAAGATTAGAAAGGAAACCACAATCTGGGAAAAAAATTTACTGCAAATTCCTCTTATAAAGGCCTCATTTCTCAAATATCTAACAAATGATCAAAGGATATAAACAAGCAGTTTTTAGGTGAAGAAATCAAAGCTATCAATAATGATAGGAAAAATGTTCTATACCTCTATTGATTAGAGAAATATAAATAAAACTGAAGTGCCACCTCATACCTATCAGATTAGCCCATATGACAGTAAAGGAACATGATGATGTTGGAGGGAATGTGGCATAATTGGGACATTAATATGTTGTTGGTGGATATGTGAACTGATTCAATCATTCTGAAGGTCAATTTGGAACTATACCCAAAGGCCTATCAAACTCTGATCCAGTAATAGCACTACTGGGTCTGTATCCCAAGGAAATTTTTTTTTAAATGTGGAAAGGACCTACTTGTACAAAAATATGGAGCTCTTTTTGTGGTGGCAAAGAATTGGAAATTGAGGCAATGTCCATCAAATGGGTAATGGCTGAACAAATTGTGGAATATGATTGTGTTGGAATACTATTGAGCTATAAGAAATGGTGAGCAAGCTGATTTCAGAAAAAGTTAGCAAGACAAACATGAACTGATGCAGAGTGAAATAAGCAGAACCAGGAGAACATTGAACACATAAACAGCAGCAACATTGTCAATGATCAGCTGCAAAAAGACTTAGCTATTCTCAAAAATATAATGATCCAGGACAATTCTGAGGGACTTCATGACAAATAATTTTGTCAAATTCTAGAGAAACCAAGACCAAACTGCTTACCATCTCTTGAAGAGAGTAGGGAAGATACAGGGGGAGACAATTTGGCACTTATAATTTTGGAAAATGTGTGTTGAAAATTGTTATTATATGGAACTGGGAAACAAATAATTTAAAAAAAGAAATATGAAAACAATAGAAGAATGTGTTATACATAAACATATGACACTATAGATTAAAAGCAAGTATAAAAGTAAGATTAAAAATAAGACAAAAACATAAAAAATATATGCATAATTAATACCAATAGTAACAAAAACAAAAGTAGAATGTTCTTAGAATAAAAAATGAGTAATAAATACACTGAATCGATCAAAAAAGAAATGAACCAGACAAAAATGTTATAAGATAAAGTAAAGTAATGTACAATGATGAAAGCAGTTTATGAAAAAGATGACAAAACAACAGATGAGAAATACTTATTGAAATTATAAACAGAACAATAATGTTGATGAAAAGAGAAATATTCTTTCAACATAAAAAAGAAGAAATGAAGAAAAATAAATTAACTGGAAAAAAAGATTAAAGTCTTGCATACTAAAGTGATGAAACAATGAAGAAAGACAAATTCAGAATTATTAGACTCCCATAAAATTACAAATATGAAAACAATCTGAATTCATGGAACTATATTTCACATAAATATTGAAGGATGCAATAAAGGACATATTGCAAATGGACAGTAGGATACCAACATACATAAATCTGAAGTTCTTTGCCTAATAACATTATAATCCTTCTTGATAAATAGTAATAGTGGAAGATTCAAACTTGCCAGTAACAGAATATGATAATTCAGACAAAAATATTTGTAAGAAAAATTGATTAAATTGTATTTAAGAGATGAAAGTATATAAGAATGGGAGAATATATCTTTTTCCATGAATACAATAGAATATTCACAAAACATCATATTTGAGTATACAAAGAAGTTATAGATAAATTCACCAACATTAAAAACCCTATATTTTGGTGTCATATAACAATGAAAATATATACAATGAGGGAAATATGATCAAAAGGTATATAGGTAGTCTTGAATGTAAAACTTAAAAAATACAATGAATAATGTTTGGATGAAAGCACAAATTATAGAAACAACAGCAAATTGTATTATAGATGACAATATGAATACAAAGTTTCTGGAATAGAAAGTGATACTCAGAGAGAAATTTTTGTCTATAGTCAACAAGCCAGAAAAAAAGAGGATATTAATGAGTTGTTTTCATGTGACAAAATTTAAAAATCATTTATAAAAACAACCAGAAAGAAAAAACTCTAAAAATTAAAACATGAAGCCAATAAAATAGATATGTGTAATGTATCATGAACATGTTTTGTGTATGTCATATATTTGGTTTTATAGTATATTAAATTAAGCATAAATTGTAAATAAGAGAAAAATTAAATTAGTAAGTAAAATAACTATTGAAACATAAAGTCAATAAACCATTTACAAATTAAAGCAACAACAAAAAAGAGAGAAAATGTCAAAAACTGGAAATGAGAAATAAAGATCATACAAAAGATAGTTAGATAGATAGATAGATAGATATAGATAGATAGATAGATAGATAAACTATCAGAGACTATTTTGGGTAAAAAAACTGGTCTTGCAAAATGAATCAACGAACATTTATGAAAATATAAAATGTTCAAGGAAAGTAGAAAAGTGATAAATTAGGAAAATGATAAATTAAACAAAACAAATTATAATAGGATAGATTGAACTGACCATTAATGCCTTCTTAATAATAGACTAGCCACTATATTAAGGAGTTGGTGTTAGATCTGGTAAGAAAAGACCATGGATCCAAGTAGATTCCTAAAATTACATAATGATTTGGTTTCATTGTTGGGATTCCTGGAATATTTCTTCAATATCATTGTTTTTGGTACTCTGATCCTTGGGAAGTCAGTCAGTGGAACCATATTGCTTTCCTTCCCCTGTTTCCAAATGTGCTCTTGCTATATTTGATGTCTTTTCATTGGCTGGGGGAATCAACTTTCTGGCCCAAGTGAGTCTGTGATAATTTAGTCCTTCCTGAGATAACTGAGATTTCATCTTTGATATGGCATTTGTCTAAGACACTGACAAATAAAGCTTATTTAGTGGGGACAGATAGATACAATTCTTATCTAGTAACCCACTCTCTCAGAAGAGAAAAGATTGGCTCATCTCTTCTCCCCACAGTGTGGGACTCGATATTTCTTCGATAGACAAGATTCCAGAGAGATCTATCATTTTGTCTCCCCTGGAGCTGCCTGTCTATATGTTCAGATTTCTTTGTGGATATTTACATGTTCATGGGATTCACCCACCTTATAAAGGAGAAAGAAGTTCAAAATCTTAACAAGGTAAACAATGGGCTAATTCAGGAAAGCCCAAATAAATAGAGATCTCATTCAATCCTAGGAACATGGAGGAACACATTTAAATTGTAGGCTTCTGCCTATGACCTGTCTTCCAGTCCTCTCAAACTTTATTCTGCTGGAACATCCTCCTTACCCTAGTGCCTCAGAGAATAGCAGATGCTGATTCTGTTCAGTCACATATAACTGAAAAGAGGGAAGAAAGGGAGGAAGCTGAAAATGAGTTGCTATTTTGCTGGGACCTGGATCTAAATTAGGAACTTATAAGACTATATGGATTCTTTGCCGAATATCCTCAACTTAATCCTGCAAAAAGTAGTAGATACTGACATTGTCCTGTCAAGAAGAAAAGTTTTAAAAAGGAGAAAAAAGAATTGGAACAGGATGTCGTGGTGAGTGGTCTCACTGGAGCCTGTCCTGTCCTCTACCTCCAGAGTAATGGTTCTTAACCTGGGAATCCATGAAGTTGTTTTTTTTTTTAACTTTTGATAACTGTATTTTAATTGGATTGGTTTCCATTATAAGCATATAATTTGTTTTACATATTTAAAAACATTTTTCTGAGTAGATGCTTATAGGATTCATGTTAGGGCCAGAGAGGTCCATGACACAAGAAGAGATAGGAACTCCTTTCCTAGAAAATAAAACCCTTGAAGATACCATGACTAGAAAATCTCATATCCCCTAATACAAAGAGAATGAGATAGCTTTTCTATCCAGTATTACTGGTGTGCTCATCAGGAAATAGGGAGGGAACAGAGAGTAAACAAAGAAGTTATAAAAAGAAAGAAATACAAAATAAGCTAAAACATCAAAAATTTCAAAGGGAAAAGAAAGATCTATTAGAGCTCAGAGGACAAGCCAATAAATGGAGACGAAAGATCCTAAAACAAAGATGAGCAAAGCCTCAAAGAGAACAAAAGCTTGCTCAACAAATATGGTTAAAACAAAGGAAAGTAAATGCTTGATGAAATACAGAATCCTGTGCACTCCCTGGAGAGCATGAAAAACAACGAAACACTCCAGAAGGGCTCAAAAGAGAAATACAATCCATAGAAGAAAAAATTAGGAATGAATATAGATCAGAACATAGAGCTCTAACAATTTTGAAAGCTCAATTAGGAACTCTCTAAAGAAGTGAAAACATGATTAACAGATTTGCAACATGAAAATTACTGAATATGAAGAAAATTTGGAAGTAGCAAAAGTGAACAATATAAAAATGAATATAAGATTAAACTAATATCGCTGACCTTGAAAAAAAGTTGCAAAGAGGTAACTCGAATATTGTCTCTCAGCAGAATATGACATCAAAAAAAAACAAAGAAAAAAAAAACCTGGAATGTTAAAATACATAAAATACAAAAAAAAAACTGTTTAGAGTCACCAAATATAGGTGACAAAACATTGATCAAGAAAATCCAGGTAAAAAAAACCTTCAAATTCTGAAACCAAACCCCCTAGATTTAACTATTTTTTTTTACCCTTTTACTTCAGTGTATTGTCTCATAGGTGGAAGATTGGTAAGGGTGGGCAATGGGGGTCAAGTGACTTTCCCAGGGTCACACAGCTGGGAAGTGGCTGAGGCCGGGTTTGAACCTAGGACCTCCTGTCTCTAGGCCTGACTCTCACTCCACTGAGCTACCCAGCTGCCCCCGATTTAACTATTTTAGCAACAAACACATTTTGCAAATGTCTAGGACAAATATCTACAATTTTAATAATAAATGATTATTTTATAGTTATGAGAAATCACAGATAAAACAAAATAGCATATTAAAAAACACAAAGGAATTCAACTTCAACTCAAAGTGGTATAGTATTTATACCCATTCTCAAAACATATGTTATATATAATGTATGTACAGATATATGTTTATAATATATATATATTGTTGTTCAGTTATTTTCTAATTTGTCCAACTCTTTGTTTGGGGTCCATTTGGTGGTGGTGGTGGTGGTGGTGGTTGTTTGGCAGAGATACTGGAATGCCTTGCCATTTCCCTTCTCTATCTGATTTTACAGTAGAAAAGACTGAGAAAACTTGTATGAACTCAGATAGAGAAAAGAGAGTAGAACCAGAAGGACACTGTACAACTATAATGCTGTAAATGAAGATGATTTTGGAATACTTTAGAAATTGGAACAATACAATGACTCATGAAGAACAATGAAAAATCATGCTTCTCAGTTCTTGGCAGAGAAGTAATGGACTAAGTGGTGTATAGAACGAAACATGTTTTCAGACAAGGTCAATGTGTAGATCTGTTTTATGTAATAATACCTTTTTCTTTTTATAAAAATAAAGATTGGGGTAGAAGACTGGGAGAGCCATGAGGTAGGAAGTGATAATGATGCAAAAGAAAAGAAAAGATAAAAGGAGAGTATCAATGAAATTCTTAAAAACACACAAGAGAGCAGAAGGAAATTTAGAAGGGAACATAGACATAGCTAACTTGTTAGATTTAATAACATCCTTAAAAAAACAATCTAGAGCCCACCATGGTCATACATGCCTAAAATTCTTGTTTCTGGGTTAGGGCTGGTAGTTTATTTGAACTCAAAAGTTCTGAGTTTCAGTGGGCTAAGCTGAGATGGTATCTACACTAAGTCCAATACCATTCTGGTGAACATGTGGAGCTAAAGGTGCCTAAACCATCTGAGAGGGAGCAAACAAGCTCAGGTTGGAAATGAAGCAGAGTTCTTTTAGCCTTGAAGGAGACTTCTGAGGGAAAGACAGAAAGTCTTAAGGTCAAATGGAGAAGAGGTAAGGACTCCCAGCCAGCCTGCCAGCATGAGTAAAACAGGAAAGTCCAGTCTCAAAACAAAATGTAACAAAATCAAACAAACGAAGGACCTAAACTGTATTTAATGGAGATTAACAGATTCAAAGACAATTTCATTTTCCTTTGTATTTGAAAAAGGAGAAAAATTTTAAATCCCTAAGACTATTTTTTGTTGTTGTAGTTCTTGATGCCTGAAGCAGATATTAAAAGATTGTGATTAAATTGCTGTTCCATTGGGTGAAAATTGCTGATAGTCAGACTAGACAGGTGGTATTTTAAAAGTTTTTATTAATATAATTTCTTTTTTAGTATCACCATGTTTTGATCCAGGATAACTTCCTCCTTCTCTCCCATAAAGCCACCCCATATAAAATTTTTAACAATAAGAAGAAAAGAAAGATAAAAAACCAGTTGAATCAATATATTGAAGAAGTTTGAAATTGTACATAATGTATCATAGTTGTAGACCTTCAATATCTGCAAAGAGGTAGAGGTGCTCTCTCATATATCTTATTTTGAGTTGTTCTTTTTCTTTGTTATTTTGCAAAATTCAATTTTGATTTTCTTTTGGCAGTTGTTCTTTCCATTTATAATTATTGAAGTCATTGTGTATATTATTCTCTTGGCCCTACTTTCCTCACTGTGTATTAGTTTATCTGAATCATTCAGTGCTTTTCTATATTCATCATATTCGTCATTCAATTAGTTTGTGCAGGCAGTACTTGTACAGCTCACTTTCTACAGTCAAGAGATCATGTTCAAGGTAAAACCAGTCCTGGGTATCTTTGTTAATTCTCTTGATTGTCGCCCATTAATGCTGCAGAACTAAGTTCATTCTTCTATAAGTGAGAGAGACAAAGAGACAAATACATGCACACACACACACACACTCACACACACACACACAGAGAGAGAGAGAGAGAGAGAGAGAGAGAGAGAGAGAGAGAGAGAGAGAGAGAATAGTATTTATATGGCCATTCATCAGGGATATTTTGCTATGGGAAATGGTCTTCAGTTGTGTCTAACCTTCTGAGGGAATAAAGAAGACATTTTCAGGTAACTGTTCTCAGCAAGGGGCAGCTAGTTGGCATAATAGAGTGGTGAGTATAAAGTCAGGAAGACTCATCTTCCTAAGTTCCAGTTTGGCTTCAGATATCTACTAACTGTGTGACCCTGGGCAAGTCACTTAACCTTGTTTACCTCAGTTTCCTCATCTGTAAAACTACCTGGAGAAGGAAATGTCATATGTCTCCCAAATGATATCACAAATAATCATACATGACTAAAACTGAACCAGTTTTTGGCAGAAGAATTTATGTATATGTGTACACATATGCATTTAATTCCAAAAGCTGACCAGTTTATTTTTGTTCTCAGGAGGGTTATATCAGTACATATATCTATGATTCAAATAGAGAGTGTCAGAAAACAGATTGTTGTGCTATGGAGCAGAAAATGTTTGTTAAATTCTCATTGGCTGGTTATGTTCTAAACATTTCCATTAAAATGGGGTGAGGTGGGAGAGAATCCTGTGATTGGCTATGGTTTGAACTAGAAAATTTAATACTGAACCCAGAAATGTTATATAACCAACATGTTCCCATCCTCTCATGTTCTCCACAAATTCTGGAAACCCTTTACGGTGGTGACTTCTTTGATATAACAACCTCAAAGCCATATAGGCCATCTCAAGAGGTCTCAAGTTCATTTTTACAAGAGACAAGGAAGACTACTACAAGCTTCACAGTACATGCATATTTGAGCTATCAACATGCTGTGTCCTTTACATTTTTCATTAATTCCAGAAGCTTTTTGGTTTGTGCTTCATAATTTTTCTTTACTTTAGTCCTATACATTCAAGACAGATACAAAATTAGTGAATCTTTCTTTTTCAAAAAGATGTTGTTGTTTTTATTTTACCTTAATATTATTGCCCCAAAAAACACTGGACCAGGTCTTATAGTCTGCTAAGTCCCATAATTCAGTTCCTTCAATTGTTTAAAGAAGGACTGTAATTTAAGAATAATTTGAAAGATGAAACTATCCTATATGAAAAATTCATATATTTTAAATACAATAGGCAAAGAAAATAGAGATAATAGGTTAAAATTATTTCAAAGAAAATTGTACCTGTGACTTATTTATATTTAAAGTTCATTTGGATAGACAATATAAATGATAGTAAATGTTAGTGAAGTTATAAAAAAATTAATCTTGATCTGTATCTTGAAATGTGTAGAAATTTCCTGGTGCAGAACTCCTTTCACTAATTCAGATTGGCCATTCTCTAGTACATTGGTATTTTAACATATACTTTATAGTCTTGGAGAGTTGGTTAGAATACTGAGATGTCAAGTGACCATAGCTGCACAACTAGTATGTATCAGAATTAGGGCTTAAACCTAGTTTTCTCAGGCTGAACCTCCTTCCACTGTAGCATGTTTCCTCTCTTGGCATGGAGAAATGAGACAAATAATTTTAAAGACTTAGAGCTTATTTAATGATGTTGTAGAGGGAGGAGGCTATCTTATTTTCCTTAGTCTAGGGATAGAAAAGTTGAAACTTAGAAAGGTCTAGAGACCTAGCTGAGGCTGTACAACTGACATTTGGCTGAATTGTATCTAATTCTCTTGCCTTCACAGATCTAATGAGTATCAGTGTTGGCCCCCGAAGGAACATCACCCCTACTCCTGCTGGTACTTTATGTCCTTTTTCTTATGAATTTCTTGCACTGCTGGTGTTCTTCGGTAAGTCCCAAGGGTGTGTAAATTGTTTTGTCTTTTGCCCACTTTCCTTTCATGTTTGTTTTAAATAAATATACTGTGCTCAGTGGCTTTGTGGTAGATCTTCTTTTATTATTTTCATTCGTATCTTTGAAACTCTGATGGTTGTTTCATTTCATGTTTTAGTTCTTATAGATTTCTTTTATGTATTTTAAAATAAAATTACACGTTTCTTCTTGTAAATAAGAGTTCTTAATCCAGCACCAAAACAGCATGCAAATAGTTGGAGAAATGGGTAGTATACACTACAAGAAAGCTACAAGAATCTCATGCTGTCAACCAAGAGTTTTGGGACTTGAGAAATAGAAAGATTTCTCTAATCAGTAAACATTTGTTAAGAGTTTATTTTCTGCCAGGGATATTTGGGGAATACAACACAAAATAAAAAATAGACTCTTTCTTCAAGGAGTTTACATTCTAATGGATAATATATAAATCAGGACATATATAGTAAACAGATGGTAACATTAGCGGAGGTGGGACTAGAAGATGATGGGTTTGGAGACAAGAAGAGGTGGCCATTGAGCTGAGTCTTAAAAGAAGTCAAGAATTCCAAGAGCCAGAGGTTGATAGAGAGTGAATTCTAGTCATGGGGAAAAGCTAGTGCAAAGACACAGAGATGGGGAATTCCATGTAGTATGTATGATCCAGCAAACATGTTATAATGAATGGATCATAGATTTACATGGAGAGGAGCAGAACATGAGACAATTCAAAGGAAGGAAGAGAATAAAGTATGAAGAGCTTTAAAAGCCAAACAAATGATTTTACATTGGATCGATCCTGGGAATAGCAGTAAAAGGGAAGGTCTAAGGACTTGGCAATTAGTATGAGTTCTTTCTGGTAGGTTGGAGCTAGATTATTAGTACTCTATAATCATATATGTGATGTGATATGAAAGGGATTGAAAGGCTAACTGGTGGCAAGCCTCCATAGGTTCCCATAGAGTTTTAAATTCCAATCATTAAAATCACTCCTTAGTAAAATTCAGTTTTGGCACGGTTGTTGGGAAAAATATTGGTAGGAGGATAGAATGTGCAAACATCTAAATGTCCTTGTAATAATAATCCCCAAACTGATCATTCCTTTTGACCAAGGAACTCTAGTGCTACAACTTTATTACATACACAGATTTGTAGATAAAGATATATACAAGGGCTATCTGTATAAAAATTCATAAATTCTTTATTTGTAATGGCAAATAATTCAGAACTAATATATCCTAACATTTGGGACTTGGCTAAATAATCATATATATAGGAATATAATTGGATATTATGGTGCTCTCTAGAATATGATGGTGCTATCCATATCTAATTATGGAACATATAAGGAAATATGGAAATATCTTTATAAAGCAGAACCAGAAATATATTTGTGCTAACTGCAACTGTGGAAGGAAGGGAGGTGGGAGAGAAGGAAGGAAGGAAGAAAAGAAGGAAGGAAGGAAAGAAGGAAGGAAAAAAGGAAGAAAGGAAGGATGGAAAGAAGGAACAAATGAATGAGTGAATGAATGAACAAATAAAAGACTTGGATTCTGTATGGAATGGTGAGAAAGTACACCATGGATATTATGAAGCTTTGTACTAATTGTTGTTATTGTGTCATCTTAGTCAATATCCTTTACTGTAAAAATATTTATTTTAAATATTCATTTAAAATTTTTTGAGTTCTGAATTCTTTCCCTCTAGTCCACCATCCCCCACTCTACTAAGAAGGCCAAGAAATGTGATATCAACTAAACATGTGAAATCATGCAAAAACATTTTTTTCCATATTAGCCAAGCTGGAAAAAAAGAAAGTGAAAAAATAATGCTTCAGTCTGCATTCAGATTCCCTCAGTTCTTTCTCTGGTGGTGGATGCATTTTTTCATCCTAAATCCATCAGAATAATCTTGAATCATTGTATTGATTAGAATAGTTGAGTCATTCACAGTTGATCATCTTACAGTATTGCCGTTACTGTGAAGATTCCTCACTTCACTGGTTCTCTCACTTCATTTTACATCAGGGTATATAGGTCTTCTCAGGCTTTTTTTAAAGCATCCTGCTAACTATTTGTTATAACACATTAGTATTCTATCACAATCATATACTATAACTTGTTCAGTCATTTCCCAATTTATGGGCTTCCTCTCAATTTCCAGTTCTTTGACATTCCAAGAAAAGCTGCTATAAATATTTTTTGTACATGTAAGTCCTTTTCCTTTAAAAATTATCCTCTTTGGGATACAGCCTTGGCAGTGCTGTTGCTGGATCAACCAGTCTGCACACTTTTATAGCCCTCTGGACATAGCTCCAAATTGTTTTCCTGGGTCAGTTCACAACTCTACGAACAGTGCATAAGTTGGGTAGCTAAGTAGCACAGTGGATAGAGCACAAGATCTGGAGTCAGAAGGACCTAGATTCAAATTTGACCTTAGACACTTTCTAGCTGTTTGATCCTAGGCAAGTCATTTAACACCAATTACCTACCCCTTGCTATACTTCTGTCTTAAAACTGATACTGACAAAAGGTAAGGGCTTAATAAATAAAAACAAAAGAAAAAACCCACAAAAATAGTGCATTAATGTTGCGATTTTTCCACATCTCCTCTAACATCTTTCATTTTCCATTTCTGTCATATTAGCCATTCTGATAAGTATAAGGTAGTACCACAGAGTTGTTCTAATTTATACTTCTCTAATGAATAGGGATTTAAAATTTTTTATTTTAAAAATTATTTTATTTTAATAACAAATTTATACATAAGTTTTCTGAATTAATATGATTCATATTGTCTCCCTCCCTTCTTCTTTCTCTGCTTCTCTGAGCTGACAAGCAATGAAATCTGGGTTATACATGTATTATCATACAAAACACATTTCTGTATTATGAACAGTAATTTAGAACATATTTTTTGTATATAAGTCTTCTTCTGAGAACTGCCTATTCATATCCTTTGACTATCAATTGGGGAATGGCTCTTTTTTAAAAAAAATAAATTTGATTCAGTTCTCCATATATTCGAGAAATGAGGTCTTTATCATAGAAATTTGTTGTAAATTTCCCCCTGTATTTTCCTGTTTTCCTTCTAATCTTAGCTACTTTTATTTTCAGTGCAAAAATTTTAATTTAATGTAATAAAAATGATCCATTTTACTTCCTGTGATCCTTTTTATCTCCTGTTAGGTTGTAAATTCTTTCCTTATCCATATGTCTGATAGGTAAAATAATGCCTACTCCCTTAATTTCCTTATATCATTCTTTATGTCTAAATCATGTATACATTTTGATCTTATCATGGTACTCATTGTAAGAAACTGGTCTATACCTAGTTTCTGCCAAATTGCTTTCTAGTTTTTATAGCAATTTTTGTCAGTGAGTACTTGTCCTAAAAGTGAAGATCTTTTGGTTTATAACATTAGATTACTATGGTTACTTACTACTATGAAGAATGAACATAATCTATTCCACTATCTTCCACTGTATTTCTTTCTTTTTTTTTTTAACCCTTGTACTTCGGTGTATTGTCTCTCATAGGTGGAAGATTGGTAAGGGTGGGCAATGGGGGTCAAGTGACTTTCCCAGGGTCACACAGCTGGGAAGTGGCTGAGGCCGGGTTTGAACCTAGGACCTCCTGTCTCTAGGCCTGACTCTCACTCCACTGAGCTACCCAGCTGCCCCTCTTCCACTGTATTTCTTAGCCACTACAGATTGTTTAAATGATTGCCACTTTGTAATACACATTGAGTTCTGGTACAACTAAGCTACCGTCCACATTTTTTTCATTGATCCTATTGATATTCTTGACCCTTTATTCTTCCAGATGAATTTTGCCATTATTTTTCTAGCTCCTGTGTCTTGATTTTTCCTGTCACCATGTATTTTTATGGTCAGGTACTTTTTTTGCTGTTTCCTCATTTTTCTTACCCATTTCTTGACTTTAAACTATATATTAAAGGTTGGTTCTCCTTCTAGTTTGGAGGAAGCACTGTTCCAAGCTCCAAGTTTTTCATGCTGCTGTCATCATAGGTAGTTCTGAGGTTCTATAAATTTTTTGTGCTTCCAAGGTGCTATGATCCAAAAAGAGGTATAGCCACTGCTCTCCTGGTCTATGTACTGGTGTTTGCCCAGGAAGAGACATTTCTCTCCTGTGACCTCCTAGCACTCCTCTTGGTCCTGGAACTGTGACTAAGGTCCTGCTCTCCTGTGGCCACAAGCAGTAGTGATCCTTTCTGCCTCCAACGTGATGCCAGGGACCCTACTCCCTTCTGAATGGCTACAGGCTTTCTCCCTGGAGCCAGGGCTCCTGTTCCACTACAGCCACAAGTACTAGAGTTCTGCTTTACCAAGAAACTGCAATTTGCAATTATGTATAAGCAATGCAAAGGGTCCTGCACACAGTGCCAGAAAAGGGTCCTTCTATAATCTATTTCTGACTAGATGACTAATCTTATTTTCTCTGGAGTTAGAGCTCTTGAAGCTGCTGTTGTTATATCTTCCTTCCAGGCTTGATGCTAGTGCTGCTCACTATCTATGCTCTGGGCTTATACCCATCTTGTTGTCATATACTAGTTCCTCTGACTTTCTAATTTGTCTTGGGAAGGGAAAAATGTCTTAATCCATCCTTTTGTTGGCTTTGCAGCTTCAGATTCAAGTTAAGGTAATTTGAGGTATTATTTTAAAATTGAGGGCTTTTTTTTGAGGAGAATATTGGGAGAGTTTCACTTGAGTTGCTACCTGTACTCTGCTGATAGTAGAGTATTTACAGATAGCAGATTATTTACAGTTCATAAACCTCTGACTCTACCACTGTAAATTTCCCCACTCTTCCTTCTTTCTGAAAATCATTTAAGGTGAGCTGACTAAATTGATTCTCAACTGATTGACTTATGGGAAAATATCCAGTCAAGGACAGAGTCAGTGGCATTAGAGGATCACCCCATTATTCCTCTAAGGTGACCCCTAGAACCTTCCTTGGAAGATGTAGTAAGACTCTATGGACTTGACTCATCAGTTGAAATTGGGATAAGGATACCCAGAGCTTACGTGGACTGCCGTTCATTCATTTCACAATCAAAAATACTTATCAAATACCAGGTTTGTGCAAAATACTTTACTAGATACTGTGGGAATATACAAAGAAAAATATATAGTTTGTATATTCATGATATAAAAGATATGGAAATCAACTTGTGTTGGACTATGACTTCAAATAAAAGGAAAAATCCTCCTGAGAATAACATCCTTCAACTTTCTAATCCTAAATAGTTATGGTCTTAGTTTCACTAGAAATTCAATGCTCCTAGGGTCTTGATGTCTTGAAAAAACGAAGCAGAATTATATAAACAAAAATGTTCAGTCAACAAATATTGATTAATTATCATGGATAAGTCCCTGAACTTAGAATTAGACACAATTATAGTTCATGTGGTATTTTCAATCCTGAAGAGGATTGAAATTTATACAGAGAACCAAAATATATGTCATGATATGAAAATGCAATAATTTTTTCTTATTGGGATTGTGATTTCATTAGTATACCAAGCTCCTCATGAGGAACTTCTCCTACTGATGCAGATTGGTACCTGCTTTGTAATTTTTAGTGTAAGAAAGCTGTCTGGGGGTTGGCGGGGGGGAGGACAGGGCCTAAGAAGTTCATGACTTCCCTACAGTCCTAGAATAAGTAGATTATAGGGTAGGATATAGACCCAGGTCTTCCTGATATGAGACCAGCTCTCTATCTATTTTGTAATTAGAGAGGTGAAAATCACAAGGAGGGCTTATCTCTGGTTGGGAAAATCATGGAAGGCTTCAAGAAAGATATAGCATTTATGCCAGACATTGAAGAACAGATAGAATTTGGAAAGAAAAATCATAGAATGAATTTTAAAGTTAGAAAGGATGTTAGAAGTAATTTAACAGGGCAGCTAAGATGACTCAGTGGATAGAGAGCCAGACCTAGAGACATTAGGTCCTGGGTTCATATCTAGCCTAAGATACCTCCTAGCTGTGTGACATAGGGCAAATCATTTTAACTCCCATTGCTTAGCCATTAATGCTCTTCTGCCTCGGAACCAATACTTAATATTGATTTTAAAATAGAAGACTATAGCTTAAAAGAAAGAAGTAATTGCCACCTCCCTATTTTTGCAGATCAGTCAACAGGTATCTGCTAAGCACTTACTATCTGCTAGACACAGTGCTAGGTGATGGGAATTCAAGTACCAAAAAACAAAAAACAAAACAAAAAACAACTCCTATTCTCAAAAAACTTGTATAATATGATAATGAGGAAGATATATGTGCATATATGTATGAATATACATACATATGTGCTTTCATAAACATACATAAGCATAAATACAAAGTAATAAATACACATATTTAAACACTGATACATACCTACTATGGTTAAGTAATTTGTCTGGGTCACACAACTTGCGATGGTTTTGAGGCAGATTTTGAACCTAATCCTTCATGACTACCAAGTCCAGAAGTCTATCCACTATATCAGACTGCCCCTGCCCACAAGGACTTGAGGTTAGTGATGTGAAATGGCAAATTTCATATTAGAGGGAGACTTATCAGTTGTTCTTGGAATATGCTGCTAAAATCATACTCTAATGTTTCATTGTAATATGAGAATCATCCTGGCTTCTTACACTAATAAGATCACATTATATTTTCTCTTACAATTTTCTGTAGTCATAAAGACGTTAGTGGTCTTGAGTAACAGACAAAGAATATAATAAACAAATCATTAGGGAAATTTTGTTCTGTTTATCTTAGAAAGGTTTACAAGGGCATTTCTCTGGAAGCCTTGTTTTAGCAAGATTCAATAGACTTTGGTGGAGAGTTTTTTCATTGCTAGATTTCCACCTTAAATGTTTCAAAGAAGGCACTTGCTTAAGGTTCTGGTGATGAGGATGTGATCAGCTAAAAATCAAAGAAGTGAGCAGAAACCGATGTTGACTTTTTGCCCCAGGGGCCATGGAGATGGAGATGCATCTTGACAGACTCAGACATGACAAGATCTCCATCGAGCAGCAATGGGTGATTCATAAATTGTAGTGGCAAGTCCTCTCCAAGGGCCTTGGTGTGCAGCAATGCCTGAAAGAGCCCAGCCTGCTCCCAAGACACAAAAAAGTATCTGGCTGGCTGGCTGGCTGTTGAGTAATACAAACTGTGCTCCCCTTGACAAATTAAATATAAGCAAGCTTTCTGGTGTGCTACAGCCCTGAGTATATAAAGAAAATTAACAGGTATTAGATTAGCAGACTCCCCTCCAGCAAATGGTATAGGGGATGTCATTTAAGAGGTACCCTGCTGTAGCTGAACACCTTTTAAATGACTTTTGTTTGTAGGAAATGCTCCATCGATATTTTTTTTAACTTAAAAACCTGGGATGAAAGAGGAGGCAGGATAGTAAATCCTGAAAGGATAGGAGATGGGAATCAACTCTCTCCCTCTCTTTCAACTCTCTCTCTCTCTCTCTCTCTCTCTCTCTCTCTCTCTCTCTCTCTCTCTCTCTCTCTCCCTCCCTCCCTCCCTCTCTCTCTCCC
>NC_058130.1:152225269-152242724 GCF_016433145.1 Gracilinanus agilis
TTCATGATTCATGTTCTCTCACTCCCTTTTACCCTTCTCATTCCTAGAGCAGACAAGCAATTCCACTGGGTTATACATATATATTATTCATTTTTGTAATAGAGTAATCTTTTAAAACCTAAACCCCCAATCATATACCCAATATATACAAGCAATAAATCATATATTTTCCTTCTGTATTTCTACTCCAAAAGTTCTTTCTCTAGATATGAATAGCATTCTTTCTTATAAGTCCCTTGGAATTATCCTGGATCATTGCACTGGTATTAGTAGCAAAGTCTATTACATTTGATTGTCTCACGATGTTTCAGTTACTGTGTATAACGTTCTCCTGGTTCTTCTTATTTCACTGTGCATCAGTTCATGTAGGTCTTCCCAGTTCTTATAGAAACCAAGCAGTTCATATTCTTTATAACACAATAATATTCCACCACCATCATTACAACAATTTGTTCAGCTAATCTCCAATCAAGGGACAACCCCTTATTTTCCAATTTTTTGCCACCACAAAATGTGCAGCTATAAATATTTTTGTAAAAACAGATCCTTTCCCATTTTTAAAAAAAATTTTTTAACCCTTGTACTTCGGTGTATTGTCTCATAGGTGGAAGATTGGTAAGGGTGGGCAATGGGGGTCAAGTGACTTGCCCAGGGTCATACAGCTGGGAAGTGGCTGAGGCCGGGTTTGAACCTAGGACCTCCTGTCTCTAGGCCTGACTCTCACTCCACTGAGCTACCCAGCTGCCCCCCTTTCCCATTTTTTAAATCTCTTTGGGATACAAGCCTAGTAGTGGTATTGCTGAATCAAAGGAAATGCATTCTTTTAAATAAGAAAGCACATTTTAATTTAGGCAAATGGGGGTCACAACTTGATTACTACATCAGTGTGGTTTGAACAAATCATAGCAAACTAACTTAATTTCTTTCTTATTTCTTTTCATTTCTCTTTGTTCCTTTCCTTTCCTCTTTTCTTTCCTTCCTTCTCTCTTTTCTTTTCCTTTCCATTCCTTTCTTTCTTTTTGTTCCCTTCTCTCTTTTCCTCCCTCCCCTTTTTCCTTTCTTTTCCTTTCCCCTCCTTTACTATAGGATTTTTTGATGAAGTATCTAGATGTCAATTAGGTATTTCAGTTGGCTCTCATTGTATATTCATAGACTAAATCAAGAAAAATATTGAAATACTGCATCCCTAGATGGTGATGAATGTATCTATGTCAGTTTAGAATGGGTTTCCAGGAGTTCTCTCTCCCCAATTCAACATTTTTATTAATGTTTAAAGGTATAACTGCATACTAATCCAATGAAATTTTCTTGTGTGTATGCAGATTTTGTAGCTCCATTTATGCTTCTATATATTATTTGAAACTTTTTGTTATTTTTAAACATAAAAACAGTGAAAGACAAAGTAAATGAAAGGAGTTAAGACATTTCTTCCCATTTTTCCATCTGTTTGAAATTGCTGACATAATTCCAGTTTTAAAATATACTAGAGCCTAATTTTCCCCCCTTATTTTCTTTTATAGTTCAGATAGTTACATTTAATTCAAAGCAAAGCTTACAGGATGTTAATCATTTACTAGGAAGCTACAGAATATCTTTGGCCATTTTGATTTGATCTGAAATTTGGATTTCCTTCATAATTAACTATGATTACTGATGAAGTGATATTTGCCTAAGCTTAAAAGGACTTGGTATTTAAGTTTTGATTAGATATGTTTTCAGCAACACCATCAACAATTAGCAGATTTGTTTCTATTAAAGAGAATGGCAGAGATCAAAGGTTATGGTCTTGAATATTTAATCACTGAATATTGGCATTTGTGACTTTATCTCTTGGATAATGCCACCAAATGAAATTTGTCTTTCAAAATGTTACTATTTTACCAGTGGATTTAATGTTATAATATGATTTTAAAATATAGGAATTTTTTTTCTTTCTCCCTTTTAAAATAGACTCAGTCGATAGTACAACATCATTAATTTTGCCACCACTGTCAGAATTGGTAATCTTTCCAATTAGATGCTGAAATTTACCTTTTCATGATCGATGAAGAAGTTTGCCATGCAAATTAATAGAATAAATTAGATCTTTCAGTGTTGCAATAGCTTAATGAACAGAGGAGAGGAATTTGAGTGGGCAAGATATGGTACAAATCCTCCCTTGGGCACTTACTGGGTATTCATTTTGTATTTTTGGGTCTTATTTTTAACATTTGTAAAATGGGGCTATAGAATATATCTATGCTATGGGGTTGCTCTAAGTATCAAATAAGATAATGATGATTAAGTGCTTTATAAACCATTAAGTCTTATATTATTGCTGGCTAATATTATTATTGTGAGTATTTCTTCCACTAATTAGAATCCTCTCAGTCAATAACTTTCTGTCTTATTCTGAAAATCTTCCCTCAAGGATCAACCTCATGACTTAGCATCTATCTTTTCATTTTAGAATTTTATGGATATCAGTGTAACCTAAAAAATGCTAATCTCTGACTTTCACTCTTTCTTTATGGTAGGCTTGACTTTGTGGAAGGTAAATGAGGACAAATGTAAGAGAATAAAATCATCTCATTTTGGATCCAGAAGGAACATTTTATTTTCAAATATCCTCAATAATTTTGGAAATACACTTAAAAACAACAACTAATAATAAATAATAATAGCTAACATTTTTATAATAATTGAGGACTGCAAAGTACTTACATATGTTAATTCTTTCATTCTCAGTAGTCCAGTCACTCATGTACAATATTATCCTAATTTTTATGAATGAGGCAAAGGAGGCATTGAAGAGTCATTGATTTGCCCAGGCTCATATAGCTAGTAGGTATCTGACAGTGTGTTTAAGCTAAGATATTCTTGAAGTCCAGTTTTCTTTTTTTTAACATTTATTAATATTTATTTTTTTGAAAAGTTAACATGGTTACATGATTCATGCTCTTACTTTCCCCTTCACCTCCTGACTTCCCCCGCCCCCCATTGGCCGATGTGCATTTCCACTGGTTTTAACATGTGTCATTGATCAAGACCTATTTCCAAATTGTTGATTGTTGCATTGGTGTGGTAGTTTTGAGTCTGCATCCCCCATCATTGTCCATCTCAACTCATGTGTTCAAGCAGTTGCTTTTCTTCTGTGTTTCTACTCCTGCAGTTCTTCCTCTGATTGTGGGTAGCATTCTTTTCCATAAATCCCTCAGAATTGTCCTGTGTCATTGCATTGCTGCTGATACAGAAGTCTATTACATTCGATTTTACCACAGTGTATCAGTCTCTGTGTACAATGTTCTTCTGGCTCTGCTCCTTTCTCTCTGTTTCAATTCCTGGAGGTCTTTCCAGTTCACATGGAATTCCTCCAGTTTATTATTCCTTTGAGAGTAATAGTATTCCATCACACATGTATTCATTTTGATCTTATCTTGGTAAATGTTGTAAGATTTGTTTAGATTTTAGATTGACTAAAAGCAAAAAGTTGGAGGGGAGAATAAGAGGGATAAGAGAAAAGGCAGAATCAAAAGAGGAAGGGGAATACACAAACAGTAATCATAACCATGAATGTGAATGGGATGAACTCACCAATAAAAAGGAAGCAGATAGCAGATTGTATTAAAAACCAGAATCCTATCATATGTTGTCTGCAAGAAACACTTGAGGCAAGTAGACATACATAGGGTAAAGCATGGAGCAGAATTTACTGAACTGCAACTGAGACAAAGAAGGCAGGAGAAGCAATTATGATCTCAGACAAAATTAAGCAAAAATAGATCTCATTAAAAGAGGTAAGGAAGGTAATTACTTCTTAATGAAAGGCAGTATAAATAAGGAAGAAATATCAGTTCTCAAGATATATACATCAAATGGTACAGCATTCAGATTTCTAAAGGAAAAACTAAAGGAGCTTAAGGAGGAAATAAATAGTAAAACCATACCAGTGGGGGACCTCAACTTTCCCCTATCAGAACTAGATAAATCAGATTAAAAAAAACAAATAAGAAAAAATACTGGAAGTGAATGAAATGTTAGAAAAACTAGAGCTAATAGATATCTGGAGAAAAATAAATAGGGATAAAAAGGAATATATCTTATTTTCATCAGCACATGGCACATAAACAAAGATTGACCATGTACCAGGACATGAAAACATTGCAAACAAATATAAGAAAGTAAAAATAATGAATGTAATTTTTCAGACCATAATGCAATAAAACTCATAAGCAATAATGGCTTATAAAAAGGCAGATTTAAAATTGGAAACGAAATAATCTAATTCTCCAAAACTGGTTAAAGGACAAATAAAAGAAACAATTACTGATTTCTTTGAAGAGAATGACAATGAGGAAATAGCATATCAAAACCTATGGAATGCAACCAAAGCAATATTCAGGAGAAAATTTATATTCCTGAGTGCATATATTAACAAATCAGAGAAGGAAGAAGTCAATGAATTGGGCATGCAAATTAAAAAAAAAACTCAATAGAGAACAAATTAAAAATCCCCAGATAAAAACTAAATTGAAAATCACAAAAATCAAAGGAGAAATTAATAAAATGGAAAGTAAAAGGACTATTGAACTAATAAATAAGACTGGGAGCTGGTACTTTGAACAAAGAAATAAAATAAAGTACTGGTTAATGTAATAAAAAAGGAAAGAAGAACATCAAATTAACAGGATCAATGATGAAAAGGGTGATGCCACATCTAATGAAGAAGAAATTAAGGTAATTATTAAGAACTATTTTGCCCAATTATATGGCAGTAAATATGATAATCTAGGTGAAATGGGTGAATGTTTACAAAAATATAAATTGCCTCGACTAACAAAAGAGGAAATAGAATACTTAAACAATACCATCTCAGAAAAAGAAATTGAACAAACCAACAAGGAGCTCCATAAGAAATAATCCCCAGGACCAGATGGATTCACAAGTGAATTCTATCAAATATTTAAAGAACAACGAATCCCAATACTATACAAACTATTTGATAAAATAAGCAAAGAAGGCATTTTACCAAATTCCTTTTATGACACAAATATGGTACTGATTCCAAAGCCAGGCAGATCAAAAACAGGGAAAGAAAACTACAGACCAATCTCCTTAATGAACATAGATGCAAAAATCTTAAATAGAATATTAGCACAAAGACTTCAGAAGTGATCATGAAAATTATTCACTATGATCAGGTGAGATTTATACCAGGAATGCAAGGATGGTTTAATATTAGGAAAAACATCCACATAACTGATCATATCAACAACCAAAACAATAGGAATCACATGATCATCTCAAAAGATGCAGAAAAAGCCTTTGACAAAATACAACACTCATTCTTATTGAAAACACCAGAAAGTATAGGAATCAATGGGCCTTTCCTTAAAATAATAAATAGTATATATCTAAAACCATCAGTAAGTATCATCTGCAATGGGGATAAATTAGAAACCTTCCCAATAAGATCAGGAGTGAAGCAAGGATGCCCATTATCACCTCTATTGTTTAACATTGTAATGGAAACATTAGCAGTAGCAATTAGGGAAGAAAAAGAAATTGAAGGTATTAAGATAGGCAATGAGGAGACTAAACTATAATTCTTTGCAGATGATATGATGGTCTACTTAAAGAATCCTAGACAATCAACTAAAAAGGTAGTAGAAATAATCAACAATTTTAGCAAAGTTGCAGTATACAAAATAAACCCACATAAATCATCAGCATTTCTATATATTTCCAATACTCAGCATATATTTCAATAACTCAGCAGCAACAGTTAGAAAGAGAGATTCCATTTAAAATTACCTTAAACAATATAAAATATATAGGAATCTATTTGCTGAGACAAACACAGGAATTATATGAACACAACTACAAGACACTTTCTACACAATTAAAACTAGATCTAAATAACTGGAAAAATATTAATTGCTCATGGATAGGATGAGTTAATATAATAAAAATGACAATCCTACCCAAATTATTTTACTTATTGAGTGCCATACTTATCAAACTACTAGGAAACATTTTTTATTAAACTAGAAAAAATTATAACAAAGTCCATTTGGAAGAACAAAAGATCAAAATTATCAAGATAAATAATGAAAAAAATGTGAAGGATGGGGGCCTAGCAGTACCAGATCTTAAACTGTACTATAAAGGAGTGATCATTAAAATAATATGGTACTGACTAAGAGACAGAAGGGAGGATCAATGGAATAGACTTGGGGTAAATGACCTCAGCAAGATAGTGTGCAATATACCCAAAGATCCCAACTTTTGAGACAAGAACTCACTATTTGACAAAAACTGCTGGGAAAATTGGAAAACAGTATGGGGGAGATTAGGTCTAGATCAATATCTCACTCCATATAACAAGATAAATTCAGAATGGGTAAATTACTTAAACATAATGAAGAAAACTATAAGTAAATTAGGTGAACATAGAATAGTATACCTGTCAGTTCTATGGGAAAGGAAAGGATTTAAGACCAAGCAAAAGATAGAGAATATTACAAAATGTAAAATGAATAATTTTGATTACATTAAATTAAAAAAGGTTTGTACAAACAAAATCAAATCCAAATAAAGTTAGAAGGGAAGCCACAAACTGGGAAAAATCTTTATAACAAAAAACTCTGACAAAGGTCTAATTTCTCAAATATATGAGGAGCTAAATCAATTATACAAAAAAAATCAAGATATTCCCCAAATGATAAATGGGCAAGGAACACGAATAGGCAATTTTCAGACAAAGAAATCAAAACTATCAATAAGCACATGAAAAAAGTGTTCTAAATTTTTCATAATTAGAGAAATGAAAATCAAAACAACTCTGTGGTACCATCTCACACCTAGCAGATTTGCCAATATGACAGAAAAGGAAAGCAATAAATATTTGAGAGGTTGTGGCAAAATTGGAACACTAATGCATTGCTGGTGTAATTGTGAATTGATCCATCCATTCTGGAAGTCAATTTGAACTATGCCCAAAGGGCATTAAAAGACTGCCTTTTTTAAAAGTTTATTCAGTTAATTAATTTGGAATATTTTTCCGCAGTTACATGAATCACGTTTTTTCCCTCCCCTCCTTCTACTTCCCTCCCATTGCCAACAAGCATTTCCACTGGGTTTTACAATAATTACAATAATAATTTCCATATTATTAATATTTGTACTAGGGTGATGATTTAGAATATGCATCTCCAATCATATACCCATTGAACCATGTGATCAAGCAGTCATTTTTCTTCTGTGTTTCTGCTCCCACAGTTCTTTCTCTGGATGTGGATAGTGTTCTTTCTCATAGTTCCTTCAGAATTGTCCTAGATCATTGCATTGCTGCTAGTAGAGAAGTCCATTACATTTGATTGTGTCACAGTATATCCGTCTCTGTGTACAATGTTCTCCTGGTTCTGCTCCTTTCACTCTGCATCAATTCCTGGAGGTCTTTCCAGTTCACATGGAATTCCTCCAGTTCTTTATTCCTTTCAGCACAATAGTATTACATCACCAACAGATATGACAATTTGTTCAGCCATTCCCGAATTGATGGACACCCCTTCATTTTTTTTCCATCACAAAGAGCACAGCTATAAATATTTTTGTGCAAGTCTTTTACTCTCTTATCTCTTTGAGGTAGGAACCCAGCAGAAGTATGGCTGGATCAAAAGGCAGCAGAACCAGGAGAATGTTGTACACAGAGATAGATACACTGTGGCACAGTCTAACATAGTGGACTTCTCTACTAGCAGCAATGAAATGATCCATGATAATTCTGAGGGAATTATGAGAAAGAATGCTATCCACATCCAGAGAAAGAACTGTGTAAGTAGAAAAGCAGAAGAAAAAGATATGATTGATCACATGGTTTGATGGGTATATGATTGGGGATATCGGCTTTAATTGATCACCCTATTGCAAATATTAATAATATGGAAATAGGTTTGAACAATGATACATGTAAAACCCAGTGGAATTTCTCATTGGCTATTAGAGGGGGAGGGACAAGGGAAGGGAAAGAACATGAATCATGTAAACATGGAAAAATATTCTAAATTAATTAAATAAATAAATACATTTTAAAATAATTAGAAAACACAGGAGCTAGGAAAAAACAAATCAGGATCAGGCTATTTTTAAATATTTCATTTCATTTAATACTTCCCCACATAGAGAATCAGTAGTACTATTGTCTGTCAGCTTTATTTGGCCTCTCTTCTCTAAAACTGGGAACATGATTGTGGTCAAAGATAAAGCACTGACAGTTCGTTCTTGCTTTTACTCCTAACCCCTAAGCAGTTCCCTAAGTCACTGACTGACTGAGAGCGTGCAGAAAATGGAGGATGCTGTTAAAGACCCCTGGCACAGAGAAATCACAATTGTTTAGGCAATTTTGGGGGGAGAAGACACATGGGAGAAGTAGCAGAAATCAATCACATTGTAGTTGGACTATTTTCCTTTCATTTAGTGGCTTAATATTGTACCTGGGGTATATCAGTGTAGGAGGACTTATGTGATGTGATATAGAGTACCAAATCACCATTAAAAATAAAAAATAAAAATCTAGTCTTGAATCCTAGTGGTGCTTTTACTATGTGCTTGGCTTTGGGAAATTTGTATCACCTCCATGGACCTCATTTCCTCATTATTAAAATGAGAGGAACTCTGATTCCTGGATCAATTGTATGATTGTAATATAACTTAGTTCTCAGTAGAATGTGGTCTAAGCCAGCATTGTCGAACTCAGATAGAAAGGGAGTCACTAAATATTATCACATTTTGACTTGGAAAACTACTGTTAACATTATCTATGCTCTATTGTATTTTTATTGATTTTGTTAAGTATGCCCGAATTACATTTTGATCTGTTTTGAGCAGCACCTGAGTATCCTATGTTGTGAATCTTATGCTTGTATTAGTTGCTATTCTCTAGTTGACAAATGGTTAAAAAACATGAAACAATTCTCAAGAGCAGAAATGCAAAATATCAAGAACTGTGTGAAAAAAGTCTGCATAAAGAGAGGGACAGTATCCAGGAAAACAGAGGTGTCAGTCTCACTTCCTCTCACTCTTAATGCTACCTCTTTTTCAGATAGTTCTTTATATTTTACATTTCTGCTATTGAGAATTATTTATATTTTTTAAAGCACTTGTGAATTAACCTAGGAGGAGGAGGAAAAAGAGGAGGAAGGAAAGAAGGAAGGAAAAAAGGAAAGAAGGAAAGAAGGAAGGAAGGAAGAAAGGAAGGAAGGAAAGAAAGAAGGAAGGAAAGTACAAAGGTACAAAGAAACAAAGGTATGAAGGAATGAAGGAATGAAGGAACGAAGGAAAGAAAGGAAAATGAGAGAGACAGGAGGCAGCTATGTGGCTCAGTGGATTGAAAACCAGGTGTAGAGATGGGTGATCTCAGGTTTGAATATGATCTCAGACATTTCCTAGCTGTGTGACCCTAGACAAATCACTTAATCCCCATCATCATCTAATCCTTATATCACTTCTTTCTCAGAACCGATATACAGTATTGATTTTAAGATGAAAGGTAAAAGTTCTTTTTAAAAAATGAAACACAGGGGGCAGCTGGGTAGCTCAGTGGATTGAGAGCCAGGCCTAGAGACAGGAGGTCCTAGGTTCAAATCCGACCTCAGACACTTCCCAGCTGTGTGACCCTGGGCAAGTCACTTGACCCCCATTGCCTACCCTTGCCAATCTTTCACCTATAAGTTAATACACAGAAGTTAAGGGTTTAAAATAATTAAAAAAATGAGACACAAATAGAGTAAAAATAAAGGGCTGGAGCAGAATATAGTATGCCTCAGCTGATAGAAAGAAAGCTGGCATAACAGTCATGATCTCTGACAAAGTTAAAGCTAGAACAGATTCATCAAAAAAGATAAATGGTGAAACTATATTGTGTTAAAAGGTCCCAAAGATAATGAAACATTATCTATATTAAACTTATTTACACCAAATGTTATAGTATCCAAGTTTTTAAAGGAAAAGCTAAATGGGTTACAGATGGAAATAAATAACAAAGTAATTATTCAATTTTCTCAGAACTATATAAATCTAACTACACATTAAATAAATAAGAAAGAAATCAAGGAAATGAGTGGAAGCTTAGATAAGTTAAATATAATTGCTATCTGGAGAGAATTGAATGGAAATAGAAAAGAGTATACCTTCTTTTCAGTGATATAGTATCTTTTAAAAATTCATCATATACTGACATCTAAGCCAGAAAAAACAAAAACAGAGAAATAAAATTACAAGCAAATATCCTTAATGAATATAAATACAAAAATGTTAAATAAAATACTATCAAAGAGACTATAGCAATACATCACAAGAATCATTCACCTTGACCAAGTAGGATTTATACCAAGAATGCAAGACTGATTTAAGTTAAGTGATTAAGAAAACTACCAGCATGTTTGACTAAATAAATAGTTTCTATCTAAAATCATGAGCAAATATAATTTTCAATGGGGATAAATTAGAAGTCTTCTCAATAAAATCAATGGTGAAGCAAGGATGTCCATTATCATCACTTTATTTAATATTATAATAGAACTTTATCAATAAGAGAATAAAAAGAAATTTGAAGGAGTTAAAGTAGACAATGAAAAAACTAAACTACCACTCTTTGTGACTGATGTGGTGGTATACTTAGAGAAATCTAAGGAATCAGCTAAAAAATAGTTGATATAACTAATAACTTAAAGTTGCAGGATACAAAATAAACCCACATAAATCATTGGTGTTTCTATATATTACCAATAAAGTTCAATAGCAAGAGATAGAGAAATTCCATTTAAATTCTTAGGAATCTATTTGCCAAGACAAACATAGGATTTACATGAAAACAATTACAAAACACTTCATACAAATAAAGTTAGATGTAAATAACTGGAAAAACATTAATTGTTCATGGGTAGGTCAAGCTAATATAATAAAAATTACAATTCTACATAAATTAACTTACTTATTCAGCACTATACCAATCAAACTCTATTTTGTAGAACTAGAAAAAATAATAAAATTCATTTGGAAGAACAAAAGATAAAGGGAATTAATGAAATAAAAATATGAATGATGGTGGCCTTGCAATACCAGAAATTAAACTGTAATATAAATCAATAAAACAATTTGGTACTGGTTAAGAAAAGGAAAGGTGAATCAATAAAATAGATTAGAGGTAAATGACTTCAGCAATCTAGTGTTTGATTAAACCCAAAGATCCAGGCTTTGGGGATAAAAACTCACTATATGACAAAAACTTCTGGGAAAACTGGAAAACAGTTATGGCAGAAACTAGGTATAGACCAATATCTCACATGTGCTCTATACCAAGCAAAGGTCAAAATGGGCACATGATTTAGACATAAAGGGTGATACATAAGTAAATTCAGGAAAAATGGAATAGTTTACCTGTCAGATCTATGGGGAAGGGAAGAACTTTTGACCAATCAAGAGATAGAGAATATTACAAATTTCTTTTAAACCCTTAACTTCTGTATATCGCTCATAGGTGGAAGAGTGGTAAGGGTGGGCAATGGAGGTCAAGTGACTTGCCCAGGGTCACACAGCTGGGAAGTGTCTGAGGCCGGATTTGAACCTAGGACCTCCTGTCTCTAGGCCTGACTCTCAATTCACTGAGCTACCCAAATGCCCCTGAGAATATTACAATTTTAAAATGAATAATTCTGACTACATTAAATTAAAAATATTTTCTAGGAACAAAACCAATGTAACCAAGATTAGAAGGGAAACTACAAAATGGGGAAATTTTTATAACAAATTTCTATGATAAAGGTCTAATTTCTCATATCTATAGAAAACTAATGTCAATTTATGATATAAGCCATACCCCAACTGACAAATGGTCAAAGTATATGAATAAGTAGTTTTCAGATGAAGAACTATCAATAATTATATGAAAAAATGTTCTAAATCTCTTTTCATTAGAGAAATGCAAATTAAAATAATTCTGAGGTACTACCTCATACTTATCAGATGGCTAATCTGACAATAAAGGAAAGTGATAAATGTGGCAAAATTGGGCATTTCTGGAGGAGTTGTAAACTGATCCAACAATTCTAGAGGGCAATTTGGAAATATGTCCAAATGGCTATAAAATAATGCATAGCCTTTGATCCAGTAATATCACTAATAGGTCTGTGTCCCAAAGAGATAAAAAAGGGGGAAGAACCTACTTGTACAAAAATATTTATCGCTATTCTTTTTGTAGTGGCAAAGAATTGGAAATTGAAAGGATGTCCATCAATAGGGGAATGGCTGAAGAAACTGTGGCATGTGATGATGATGGAATACTATTGTGCTATAAGAAATGATAAACAGGATGATTTCAGAAGGGGCTAGAAAGAGCCACATGAACTGATGCAGAATGAAAGAAGTAAAACCAGTACAGCATTGTACACAATAACAGCAATAATGTGGAATGATCAACTGTGAAAGAAAGGTACTCCTGGCAATACAGCAATCGAGGACAATTCTGAGGGATTATGACAAAGAATACTATCCACTTCCAGAGAAAGAATTGTTGGATTTCAAATGCAGATAAAAATATGCAATTGTTCACTTTAGTTAATTTGGGTTTTTATTTTAGGGTCGTGGCTCAAAAGTAATTTTCTTACAAAAAATAAGCAATAATTTGCATGATATACTATGTATTATCTAGACTGAATTCCTTTCCAGATCCAGGAAACAGAAGGAGGGAATAGAGGAAGGGAGACAATTTGGATAATATAACTTTGGAAAATGTGCAAATTTGTTAATGCATGTAATTGGTAAAATAAAATATCTTTATAATTTAAAAAATTCACCACACATTAGGGCACAAAAATATTACTCTTAAATGTAGAAAAGCTGAAATAGGAAATGTATCCTTTTCAGATCACAATGCAATAAAATTACATATAATAAGGGACCATGGAAACACAAAGTAAAAATTAATTGGAGACCAAATAACTCACTCCTAAAGAATGACTGAGATAAAGAACAAGTCAGAGAAACAATGAATAATTTCACTAAAAAGAATGACAATAATAAGATAGCATACTAAAACCTCTGTGATACAGAAAAGGCAGTAATTAGAGGGAAATTTGTATCTCTAAATGCTTATATCAATAAAATAGAGAAAGAATAAATCAATGAACCGGAAATACAATGTAAAAATAGAAAAAGAACAAATTAAAATCCCAACTAAATACCAAATTATAAATCTTAAAAATGTAAAGGAAAATCAATAAAACTGAATGTAACTAAACCATTAAATTAATAAAAAAAAACTAGTAGTTGATTTATGAAAAAAAATTAACAAAATAGATAAACCACTGGTAAATTTGATTTTTAAAAAAAGAGAAGAGAGGAGAGGAGAAAATGAAATTACTAGCTTTAAACATAAAGAGGATGAAAATGAAGATGAAATTAAAGCAATTATCAACAATTATTTTGCTCAATAATATGCCCACAAATTTAACAATGTAAATAAAATAGAAGAATATCTATAAAATATAGGCTGCTTTAACTATCACAGGAGGAAATAGAATATCTAAATCTATTTTAGAAAAAAGAAACTGAACAGACCATAAATTAGTTTCCTTAAAAAAAACACATATCAGAACCATGGATTTATAAGTGAATTCTCTGAAACAATTAAAGTTCAACTAATTCCAATATTAAATAAATTATTTGAAATAATACTTAAAAAGAAGTTTTGCCAAGTTCTTTTACGAAACAAATATGGTACTGATACCTAAATCAGGAAGAGAAAAAAAAACAGAAAAAAATTACACATCAATTTTGAACATAGATGCAAAAATTCTAAATAAAATACTAGTTAGGAGATGACAACAAAGTATCACAAAGATTGTGCATTTGGTAACAAACAGGATTTATAGCAGGAATGGTTTAATATAGGGAAAACTACCAATAGTTGATTATGTTAGTAAGAAAAGTAACAAAAATCACATGATTTTATCAATATATGCAGAAAAAAACCTTTGACAAAGAACACTCATTCCTCTTTTAAAAAACAAAACCAGAAATCATGAGTATAAATAAATGATACAAAGCAACTATCTAAAAACTTTAGCAAGAATTATTTGCAATGAGGATAAGCTTGAAGCCTTCCCAATAAGATCTGGGGTAAAACAAATATGCCCATTATCATCAATATTATTTAAAATTATTAGAAATGCTAGCAAAAACAATGAGAAGAAAAAGAAATTTAAAGAATCAGAATTGAAAAAGAGAAAAAACTATATTTTTTCAGATGATATGATGGTATATGGGACAAATAGAAATTCAACTTAAAAGTTAATCAAAACTATCGATAATTTTAGCAAAGTAGGAGCATATAAAACCCTCATACATTATCAACATTTTATTATAAAGCTAACAGTCTTGCAAGAAGAGGTATAGACACCTCATCCATAGAATAAAATACCTGAGAATATAGTTGCCAAAACAAAGCTAGTCTGCATCCTTCCTTTCTGTTAACAATTGATGCACTGGTAGAATGAGGGCAGTGGGCTTTTTTAAAAAAACTTTTAAACATTTATTAATATTCATTTTTAACATGGTTACATGATTCATGCTCCTACTTTCCCCTTCACCCCCCCACATTTCCCCCACCCAAGGCCGACGCACATTTACACTGGTTTTATCAAGACCTATTTCCAAATTGTTGATAGTTGCATTGGTATGGTAGTTTTGAGTCTACATCCCCAATCATGTCCACCCCAACCCATGCGTTCAAGCAGTTGTTTTTCTTATGTTTCCTCTCCTGCAGTCCTTCATCTGAATGTGGCTAGCGTTCTTTTCCATAAATCTCTCAGAGCTGTCCTGTGTCATTGTATTGCTGCTAGTACAGAAGTCCATTGCATTGGATTTTACCACAGTATATCAGTCTCTGTGTACAATGTTCTTCTGGCTCTGCTCCTTTCACTCTGCATCAGTTCCTGGAGGTCTTTCCAGTTCACCTGGAACTCCTCCAGTTTATTACTCCTTTTAGCACAATAGTATTCCATCACCAGCATATACCACAATTTGTTCAGCCATTCCCCAATCGAAGGGCATACCCTCCTTTTCCAGTTTTTTGCAACCACAAAAAGCACAGTTATAAATATTTTCGTACAAGTCTGTTTATCTATGATCTCTTTGGGGTACAAACCCAACAATGGTATGGCTGGATCAAAGGGCAGGCAGTCTTTTATAGCCCTTTGAGCATAGTTCCAAATTGCCAGCCAGAATGGTTGGATCAGTTCACAACTCCACCAGCAATGCATTAATGTCCCAATTTTGCCACATCCCCTCCAGCATTCATTACTCTCCCCTTCTTTCATTTTAGCCAATCTGCTAGGTGTGAGGTGATACCTCAGAGTTGTTTTCATTTGCATTTCTCTAATTATTAGAGATTTAGAACACTTTCTCATGTGCTTATTGATACTTTTGATTTCTTTACCTGAAAATTGCCTATTCATGTTTCTTGCCCATTTATCAATTGGGGAATGGCTTGATTTGTTATACAATTGATTTAACTCCTTGTATATTTGAGCAATTAGATCCTTGTCAGAGTTTTTCGATATAAAGATTTTTTCCCAATTTGTTGTTTCCCTTCTGATTTTGACTACATTGTTTTTGTTTGTACAAAAGCTTTTTAGTTTAATATAATCAAAACCATTTAATTTACATTTTGTAATTTTCTCTAACTCTTGCTTGGTTTTAAAGTCTTTCCTTTCCCACAGATCTGACAAGTATACTATTCTTTGTTCACTTAACTTATTTATAATTTCCCTCTTTATATTCAAGTCTTTCACCCATTCTGAATTTATCTTGGTGTAGGGTGTAAAATGTTGATCTAGACCTAATCTCTCCCATATTGTTTTCCAAATTTCCCAGCAGTTTTTGTCAAATAGTGGATTCATGTCCCAAAAGTTGGGCTCTTTGGGTTTATCATACACTGTCTTGCTGATGTCATTTACCCAAAGTCTATTCCACTGATCCTCCTCTCTATCTCTTAGCTAGTACCATATTGTTTTGATGACTTCTGCTTTATAGTATAGTTTAATATCTGGTACTGCTAGGCCCCCTTCCTTCACATTTTTTTCATTATTTCCCTTGATATTCTTGATCTTTTGTTATTCCAAATGAAATTTGTTATAGTTTTTTCTAATTCAGTAAAGAAATTTTTTGGTAGTTTGATAGGTATGGCACTAAATAGGTAAATTAATTTGGGTAGAATGGTCATTTTTATTATGTTAGCTCCTCCTACCCATGAGCAATCAATAGCTTTCCAATTGTTGAGATCCAGTTTTATTTGTTTGGAAAGTGTTTTGTAGTTGTTTTCATATAATTGCTGTGTTTGTTTTGGTAGATAGATTCCTAAGTATTTTATATTGTCTAGGGTGATTTTAAATGGTGTTTCTCTTTCTACTTCTTGCTGCTCTAATGTGTTGGAAATATATAGAAATGCTGATGATTTCTGTGCATTTATTTTGTATCCTGCAACTTTGCTAAAGTTGTTGATTATTTCTACTAGCTTTCTTAGTTGATTCTCTAGGATTTTTTAAGTATAGCATCATATCATCTGCAAAGAGTGATAGCTTAGTCTCCTCATTGCCTATTTTGATACTTTCAATTTCTTTTTCTTCTCTAATTGCTACTGCTAGTGTTTCTAGAACTATGTTGAATAATAGAATTGATAATGGGTAACCTTGTTTTACTCCTGATCTTATTGGGAAGGCTTCTAATTTATCCCCATTGCATATGATGTTTGTTGATGGTTTTAGGTATATACTATTTATTATTTTTAGGAAAGGTCCTTCTATTCCTATACTTTTCAGTGTTTTCAATAGGAATGGATGCTGTATTTTGTCAAAGGCTTTTTCAGCATCTATTGAGATTATCATGTTTTGTTGGTTTGCTTGTAGATATGGTCAATTATGTGGATGGTTTTCCTAATGTTGAACCATCCTTGCATTCCTGGTGTAAATCCCACCTGATCATGGTGGATGATCTTCTTAATTACTTGCTGGAGTCTCTTTGCTAGTATTCTATTTAAGATTTTTGCATCTATGTTCATTAGGGAGATTGGTCTGTAGTTTTCTTTCTCTGTTTTTGATCTCCCTGGCTTTGGAATCAGTACCATATTTGTGTCATAAAAGGAATTTGGTAGGACTCCTTCTTTGCTTATCATATCAAATAATTTGTATATTATTGGGATTAGTTGTTCTTTGGATGTCTGATAGAATTCACTTGTGAACCCATCAGGCCCTGGCAATTTTTTCTTAGGGAGTTCTTTGATGGCTTGTTCAATTTCTTTTTCTGATATGGGATTATTTAGGTATTCTATTTTTTCTGCTGTTAATCTAGGCAGTTTATATTTTTGTAAATATTCATCCATATCTCCTAAATTGTCATATTTATTGCCATATAATTGGGC
>NC_058130.1:152242819-152261443 GCF_016433145.1 Gracilinanus agilis
GTTGCATACCCAATTCATTAATCTCTGCCCTCTTTAATTTGTTAATATATGCACTCAAGGATATAAATTTCCCCCTGAGTACTGCCTTGGCCATATCCCACAGAGTTTGGTAGGATGTCTCATCATTGTCATTCTCTTCAATGAAATTGTTGATTGTTTCTATGATTTCTTCTTTGACTAATTGGTTTTGGAGAATCATATTATTTAATTTCCAATTAGTTTTTGATTTTCCTGTCCAGGTGCCCTTACTAATTATTATTTTTATTGCATTATGATCTGAGAAGGTTACATTTATTATTTCTGCTCTTTTGCATTTGTTTGCTATGATTCTATGCCCTATAACATGGTCTATCTTTGTGAATGTACCATGTGCAGCTGAAAAGAAGGTGTATTCCTTTTTGTCCCTATTTATTTTTCTCCACATGTCCATTAAATCTAATTTTTCTAGGACTTCATTCACCTCTCTTACCTCTTTCTTATTTATTTTTTGGTTTGATTTATCTAGATCTGAAAGAGGAATATTTAGATCTCCCACTAGTATGGTTTTACTATCTATTTCCTTCTTGAGCTCTGCCAGTTTTTCCTTTATGAATTTGGATGCTATGCCACTTGGTGCATACATATTGAGCAGTGTTATTTCCTCATTGTTTATAGTGCCTTTAATCAGGATGTAATGACCTTCCCTGCCTTTTTTAATCCTATCTATTTTACTTTGTTTTTGTCAGAAATCATAATAGTCACTCCTGCCTTCTTCTTCTCATTTGAAGCCCAAAAGATTTTGCTCAAGCCCTAAACCTTAAACTTGTGTATGTCCACCTGCTTCATATGTGTTTCTTGTAGACAACATATGGTAGGATTTTGGTTTCTAATCCACTCTGCTATTTGCTTCTGTTTTATGAGAGAGTTCATCCCATTCACATTCAGAATTATAATTATAAGTTTTGCATTCGCTGACATTTTCGTATCCTCCCCTATTCCTACCCCTTCTTCTTAAACTATTTCCTTTGAAACCAGTGGTTTGCTATTAAGCTGCTATCCCTTATCCCCTCCCTTGATTAACTTCCCTTTATACCTCCTTCCTTATTATTCCCCTCTTTTTGTTTTTAAAGGCCTAATTAATTCCCTCCCCCTTCTTCTCCCCTCCCTATTTTGACCTCCCCAGTCCCCTGCTCCCCTTGGTTTATCCCTTCTGACTTTCTCAGTTGGGTTAGATAGAGTTCTATATCCCAATGGATATAGCTACTCTTCCCTCTCAGGGTTAATTCCACTGAGGGTAAGGTTTAAATATTACCTCTTAATGCTCTCTTCCTCTCCTTCTTATAATAGTATTTGTCCCCTCTCCTTCCCATGCCCTCTTTGTGTGTAATAGAATATCCTATTTTTCTTATTCTCTCAAGTTTCTCTTGGTGTCCCCTACTATTCATCACCCTCTTTCCCACCCCCATATCATCTTAGACCATTTAGTATTCCACCCTCTCTCTGTGAATTATTCTTCTGATTACTATAATAGTGAATACTATAATAGTGAATAGAGTTCACTACAGAGAGTTATACATAGCATTTCTCCACATAGGAATACAGATAATTAGATCTTACTGAGACCCTTAAAAAGGCAAATTTAAAAATCATGAGTTTTCTTTCTTTCCCCTCTGTTTCTTATTTACCTTTTCATGTTTCTCTCGATTTTTGTGGTTGGATATCAAACTTTCCATTTAGCCCTGGTCTTTTCTGTGCAAATACTTGGAAATCTTCAATTTTGTTGAATGCCCATACTTTCCCCTGAAAGTATATAGTCAATTTTGATGGGTAGTTGATCCGTGATTGCAGACCCAGCTCTCTTGCCTTTCTGAATATCATATTCCAAGCCTTGAGGTCTTTTAGTGTAGAGGCTGCCAGATCCTGTGTGATCCTGATTGGTGCTCCTTGATATTTGAATTGTCTCTTTCTGGCTTCTTGTAAGATATTTTTCTTTAACTTGGAAGCTCTTGAATTTGGCTATTATGTTCCTGGGGGTTGTTGTTTCTGGGTCTAGTGTAGAGGGTGATCTATGGATCGTTTCAATGTCTATATTTCCCTCTTGTTGTAGAACTTCAGGGTAATTTTGCTGAATAATTTCTTTTAGTATGGAGTCCAAATTTCTATTAATTTCTTCTTTTTCAGGGAGACCAATGATTCTCAAATTGTCTCTTCTAGACCAGTTTTCTTGGTCTGTCACTTTCTCATTTAGATATTTCATGTTTCCTTCTATTTTTTCAGTCTTTTGACTTTGTTTTATTTGTTCTTGTTGTCTTGAGAGATCATTAGCTTCTAATTACTCAATTCTAGCCTTTAGGGACTGGTTTTCGGCTATAATCTTTCGGTTTTCGGCTATGATCTTTTGGTTTTCCTTTTCAATCTGGTCATTTCTGGTGTTCAATTTGCTTATTAGTTCATTTGATTTCTGAGCCTCACTTTCCAATTGCAAGATTCTACCTTTTAAACTGTTATTTTCTTGCCTGATTTCCTTTTGAGCTATTTCCCATTTCTCTAGCCAAATCTTTTCCAACTTTCTCGTCATCTCAGATTTGAACTCTTCAAGAGCTTGTGACCAGTTTTCATTATTTTGGGAGGGTTTGGATGTGATTGCTTGTTTGTTCTCCTCTTCTGTTTACCTCGTTGTCTGGATTTTCTCTGTGTAAAATTTGTAGAGTGTTAAAGATTTCTTCTTCTTGTTGTTAATCTTTCTCTTCTGAACTTCCTGATTCTGGGTTGCCATTTTAAGCCCAGCCCCTTCTCAGCTTTATCCTTATGCTCAGGGTCTGTCTGTGCTCTTTAGGCTTCTGAGGTCTGAGGTCTGGTTTTTCTCAAGGTCAAGCCCTCTGGTGGACCCCCTTGCTTGATCCTCTACAGGAGGTTCCTTTACAAGTCTCAGGGAGCTGCTTCCGCAGTTGTATACCCATCTGCACTGGTTCCCCACTCAGTGTTTCAGAGCCTTTGGTCGTGCCTGTGTCCACCTCCACCCGCGCTTGTGCTCCGTGTCTGTGCTCAAAGACCGTGTACGTTCTTTAGTCTTTTGGGGTCCTAAGTCTTGCTGCTCTCAGGAACAGGTCCTGGAGCTGCCAATGATTCAACAGATGCCCCAAACTTGCTCTATTTCTTTTGAACTGGCTTTGGCACTCTAGGTGGTGTGTGGGGGGGAGGGGGTTGTTCAGCCAGCAATTTAGTGAGAGCTGTTTCACCCTTTTATAGCATGGAAATGCCCCTATTCCACGTACCTTCCACGCTGCGCCCTGTTTTGTGGTCCCTCCATTTGTCTGGATTTGTTTTTATGTCCCCTTGAGGAGTCCTGTATGTTTCGGTTAGGGGAGGTTAAGCGCTGCTTTTTACTTTGCCTCCATCTTAACCTGGAAGATAGCAGTGGGCTTTTTAATAGGAGAAGTTTGGTTTAATAGGTAGTTAGGAAATAATTCATTGTGCAAATGAATTAATTAATATTTTTAATGAATTTGACTTGGATTTGAGCTGCCATGAATTGGAACAAAGAGGAAAATAAATTGATGGTGTGTAAGAGTGTAATTGGCAGTTGATGAGTGGCCAGAGCATGATAGGAAAAAATGAGGAGTGGTCAAAGGAGAAGAAAGCTTCTGAGACCCTGATTTTTACACATTCTGCCATCCCTATTAATTGTTCCCCATTTGAATCACCGTATATACACTTGCCCCTATCCTTATCTCTCCACACTCATTAATTTAGGAACATAATAATAATTATCAAAATAAGCAATAACCTTTAAATGTCTCTAGAAACAATGATTAATAAAGAATTTGAACTATTTTACCACTTTCACATTTCACATTTTATTTAGTAACACATTGTTTTTTTCATTCCGCAATTTCTTGTTTTAAACTTAGACACAGGTGTGACTGAAACATAAGCATGAAGACTGGATATACTTGATGAAATAATATTGAGAACTTCAATTCATTTTTTTAATTTTAATTTTATCTTGTTCTGTGTTATACATGTATTATCATGAAAAACATTCCCATGTAATTCATTTTTGTAAGTAAATAATCTTAAAAAATCAAATCACTAAAGCATATACCAAAATAAACAAGTGATAAATCATATGCTTTCATTTGTATTCCTTCTCGAACAGTTCTTTCTCTGGAGGTGGATAGATTCTTTTTCATAAGGCCCTTAGAATTGTCCTGGATCACTATATTGCTGTTAATATCAGTCTATCACATTTGATTGTTCCACAATGTTGCAGTTACTGTGGATAATGTTCTCCTGGTTCTCTTGGTCACTCTGCATCTGTTCACGTAAGTCTTTCTAGCTCTTTTTGAAATCATCCTGTTCATCATTCCTTATAGCACAATAGTATTCCATCACCATCATATACCACAATCTAGAACTTCAATTTTTGGAAAGTAAAGGAGGCAAGTCAGTGACAAAATGGATATAGGACTAAATTTAGAGTCAGGAAGATTTTAGTTTAATCTTGGCTCAAATACTATTTATGTGAACTTCTTCTTTCAGCCTCAGTTCCTTTACTCTCTACTCTTCCACTGTTACGAAAAACAAATGAGATGTTATAAAAGGCTTTGAACACATTAAAATCTTTCTTTAAAAGCATATCTATTTTCATTATTCAGATCAGAAATTCCAAGAAATCACTTGAGTTACTCCAAGTACAGCACAATGATGATAAGACATGAGCAAAACAAAGAAAAACTTAAAAATATTAGATAAAGAGGACAGGAGAATCCCTAAATGATTTCCTTTCTCAGGAAGCAACACAATTTTTTTAAGACTCTTGCAAAAAAAAAGGATAAAATACAAGGGTATTTGCTAAATGTGTGGAACTAGGCTTCTCTAGAAATATAACTCCAAGAATAAATCACTTGCCACACCAGAACTCAGAATAATGAAGAAAACTAATAAAGAAATTAATCAGTGGGACTGTAACCAGAGGACCTTCTCCTTGTCGGTGGACTTTTATAGTAGATACAGGGTCATTTCAGAATGTATAGCTTCTAAATACTATGAATAAAGCAGGTGATTATTGTAAGCACTCATAGTTTCCAAGAATAAACAGCTTTTTAAGCCCTGATAGATTCAACCACTGACTATATTCAAATAATAACAACTTATAACAGGTTCAATGAACTCCAGGTGAGTTGAAACCAAATTGAATAATGAAAAGGAAAATATATGTGTATATATATATATATATATATATATATATACACTTACACACACACTCCCACACATATATACAGTCATATTTATACAATATATAGAATATAAAAATGTATACTCTCTATATATGTGTATATGTATATGTATGGATATATAAAATTATTTGGGAATTAAGAGGAAAAAAAGAAAGGACTGGAAACTTAACTGAAATAATTAGTTCACTGGTAATTTAAACTTGGTGATTCCTTAGAGATTTGAATGTTCTATTGGACTAGTCAATGATGAATGTTTGAATATAGATATATTTGCCAGGATTTTGACAAATTCTCTACTTGATCTAGGACATTTCATTGATTTGGCAAAGGGATTGTCATCCTGCTATCCTTTTTGTATTTCTCAAACCGCCATTCTTTCCAGCCTAAAGTATTTGACAAGACTGATATGGGAACATGTGAAATTACAGATGTGAATATATGATAGTGAGTGTGTTAGAAGTCCATTTAAATGTAAGTATGCGTTTTGGTAATTGTTTCATAAATTTTTCCAGCAATGTTGGTTCTTGTCAATATATTAGAATTTCCTTTTTTTAAATGCAAGGAATGGGAAGCACAGGGGACAGTGACAAAAATTATTTCAGAAAGTATAGTTTGGATTCAAGAGGTCAAAGTTCAAAAGTGTGTCATACTCAGAAGTCTAATATCTATATATCATGAATATTTTGAAAATTGGACAGTATAGAATATAGTAAGAAACAAATAAACAAAAAAAGATTAAACCAATGATTATATCCTAACAGGAAGGACAAAATGATTATTAACTTTGCCGCCATTTCAAAATTCATTGTTTGGGTATTATCAAACTGTAGCCTAGTTAGAGCAAAGGTAAAAATCAATATAAAATCAGGAAGCATAAAACTAAGAAGAAAATTATGGCATTTCCAAAAGGACTGTCAGCAGTAACCCAAAGATAATCAGACGAAAGTAAAAGCATTGCTTATGGCTATCATCTTTTCTTAGAGAAGTTTAACCAATATGAGATAGTTGCTGTAACAAGAAGGCAGAAAAATCAGTGAAGCTGCTTCAGTCAACAAGCAGCAGATATCTATGTTTGGCAAGGAGAAATGAAAGGCAAAAAAAAAATTCCAGCTTAGAATTTAAGTTCATTTGGAAAACACTATGGAGGAGAAAGAAAGATTATAAATCTAAATTACCTCACTAAATGACAAAAATGAGTTGAGAGCAAAATGAACATACAGAAAATTTCTCATAAGCTCTAGATAATATATATATATATATATTAAATTTAGAGTATGAATAGAAGAAAGATTGAAAGAGGACAACAAATAAACATGAAGTGGAACAGATCTGTTTCTTTGGTAAATTGTCCTTATAAGCAAGAATAGTAGTAGTACTATTTGGAAATCACAAGTTCTGGGCTTAGTTTATTTCTAGGTGAGAAAGTAAAAATGCGAAATCAGAAAGGGTAACTGATTTTGCTCAAATATACAGGTCCTAGAAGTCTTAAAACTTGAAATGGCATTAAGACTTTCTAAGACAACTTGTATTTAAAGGAAATTCCATGCCAGAGGGATTCATGAATGTATTTTTGAAGGCATTTCAGAGTACATGATTCTAAAAGATTGGAAAAAGCTTGTTGAAGTTACTTTGAAGGAAAAATGGTGGGAGGCAATTGAGAAAATATAAACAATTACTATCTTTTGAATCTCATCCCTAAAAAGCATGAAAATGGCACCAAATTCAAAAGATGATTCCTCTAAAAATCTTCTCAAGAGATGCTGAGTCATATATTAAGGAAAAGCCCAAATTGTGAAAAGTCTAGTAAAACCAGCCAGGACAGTCTCAAGATGGGATGCCATCAAATACATTTAATATAGAAAGAGTGATGAGTTACTACAGGAAGACAAGAGATGGGAGGATGTTCCATAAAAAAATATCATGTATAATATCCAAGAACCAAAACTATCAATGGAAGTGACAAATAATGAAATAACAAAAGTCAAGAGAGAGAAGTCAAACAAGAGCATGAACTGAAAACCTTACTCAGAAAACTCAGAACTAAAAAGTAATGGATTCATAGAACAAAATAACAGATTTCAAAGTCAAAGCAAGGTATAAAAACATTAAACTAATTTAGATATTAAAACAGTTTCAGATTGAATTTTAGGATATAATTAGAGAAAATTTATTGGAGGTAATTAGACCAGGTAACCCTGTGTAAGTAACACACTTACACAATTCATCAGCAAGGAGGAAATCCTAACTAGGATCCTCTAAGGCAGGGGTTGGCAAAGTATGGCTCTCGAGCCATATCTGGCTCCACTTCCTGACCCGCCAGTCCAGGCAGAGCCCCAGGATGTGCCCCAGGGGGCCCTTCAGCCCCCACCCCATATTGCAGCACCTTCTGCCTCCATCTTCCTCCTTCTGCAGGCATTTATGGCTCTCTTGGCCAAAAAGGTTGCCAACTGTTGCTTTAAGGAATTATAAAGGGGTGGTGGTGGTGGTAAAAGCCTCGAGACAGAAAAAAAATAAAGTCTTCTTTAATAAATCATTTAAAATAAGAGTAAAAAATTACATACACAAATCAGTCATGGTTAAGTTGGACAAAAATGCTGTCAACTCTCAAAAATAGGATTGACCCTCCAAATTGCATTTCTATGAGCAGGATCATATTGTTTGAAAACAGATGGATATACTTCAAAGATAAATCATAACTGGGAGAATTTATCAACAAAAATCTACAACTAAAGAGACACTTATCACCACTAAAAGAGGCAATCCAAACTGACTACTTAATAAGCGATCATGATAAAAAAGAAAATATACTTAAAGTCATTTTTTTGTTTACAGGAACCTGATTTCATTGATAGCAGGAATTCCTTACTGAGGAAACTTTTTGGTCTGCAACACATAGTCTTATTGAGATGCTGGCATGCATCATTAAAGAAAAGATAAGTAATATGCCCAGGGTCAATTATAATTTTTAATTAAGATTTTATATGCATCAATTTTATGTAAAGATGAAATGATGTAATATTATCTAAATTATGACAAAAATAATCAAACTAGTATTTGAAACAGAAGTTATATTAATATTAATACAAAAGGGAAAAAACCACTGAAATACAACTATACTTATTTTTTTTTAATGTTTCATGGAGCTGAGAAACAAAAACAATAAGAATGAAGAAAAGAAAAATTCAATAGCTATCTGCAATTGCTCTAATTGATTTATAACAAAGAGGTGATTAAGCCTCTAGAAACATTTTTTACTCTAAAACCCAGGAATATAAATTTTTCCTTGCTATTTTAATAATTGAAGTAGTTATAAAAGATTAAGATTGGATTTACTATCTCTAAACCAGGAAAATAAGAAGCAAATGAAATAAGTAAAATAAAATTTATAATTAGCAATAGCACAAACAATAAAAAAAATTAGATAGAATTATAGAATAGACCAGGAAATAAAGATGATCATTTTGTTGCATATAAGAACTTCTTATTTAAAAAGTGTATGCCTAGGTTAAAATTTATAAAATGATAGAAACATATTCAAATATTGACAAATTTTAAAAGTAGGAGTGGTAAGAATTACATTTAATACAATAAACTTCAAAAGAGAAAAATATATCATATTACATAGAAAGGAAATGTAAATAAAATACATTTCTATTTATACATTTTCAGCAATTTGATGGTTAAATTCTACTAGAAAAGTTTCAGTCATGCAAAAATGAACCCATGAAACAAGAATAATAAAAGGGTACCCAAATATTCCATTATCAGAATGTGCCAAATTAAAAAAAAGATTAAAAATAAAGAAATTATAAATTTGAACTGTTAATTTGACAAGTTGAAATTAATCGATTTCTTAAGAAAATTTAATGAGAAAGTAGAGAATGCATGTTCTTTTCAAGTCTATATGGAAAGTTGGGGGAAATGATCATTCAGAGATTAATCACATAGGATCACTGATGTCATTAAGAAGCTCCCCAAAATGTTTGCTATGGGAGTACATACACTAAAACTGGAACAGCATAGAGAATATTATCATGGTCACTGAATTAGGATGACACTTAAATTCATGAAGTATTCCATTAAACGAAGAAGCTCCTTAAAATTCAGAATTATTGAATTATTATGCAATATGAATATAATTATATAATAACTTTATTAAAAGCTTTGTGATAATGTAAAAATAATATGTTTAAATGATTGGACTATAATTATAATATTTAAAAGTCAATAGTAATAACAAGATAATATATCTAAACATATACAATGCAGGGGAAGCAATTCTTGGAGACAAATGAATATCATTAGGTGTCTATGTTGGTAAGAAAGAAATGGAAGTAATAAATTCATTAAGCTTTCACAAAAAGGCATTTTAAAAATAACAAAGTAATAATTCAAAAGGAAACAAAAAGGTAGCATAGATAAGAAGAGAAGTGATTAAAATAAAAATAGAACAATTCATTTAATTAATAAAGTTCTTATTTTTTCAGAGTCCAATAAGTGACATACTTTTAACAAATTTAATTTTTTAAAAAGAAAGATAATGATAATTTGCAAAAGCTACAGAATTGAAAAGGTCAAAAATATAAAATAAATCAAGAATATTATTATGGAATTCTATCCACGATTCTGTTTGGACCAAAGCTTTTAAATAAAACAAAATTTTATATGCAAAAATATACATTGTAAAAATCAAAGCAATGAAAAATAAGTAGTTTGAATTAAATTATTGTGGAGACAGAAATAAAATAAATAATCAAACTATCATGCAAAACAAAGCATCCTAACCAAGAAACTTCACGGAAGAATTTTTTCATACTTTCTAAAAATAGATAATCCTTATGACACATAGATTTTCACAAACAGAAAGATAATTATCTAATATAGTTGATGAGACAAACATGAAATTACTTTAAAACTGGGAAAAGATTATGCTAAAAAATTGTCAAGCAATTTTTCTAATGAATATAGTTAGAAAAATACTAAATAAAATAGAAATAGAGTTGAAAATTTATTCATTATGACCAGTCATGAAAATCTTAATTCTCATCAGAAAGACTATTAATATAATGAAGCATATAAACCAATGGCAATTTTAAAGCCATATAATCATATCGATTAATTCAAGGAAAGCCTTTGATAAAAATATTTCACATTTATAAACAATATAGAGGAATTTTTTCAGGGAGATTTTATTCTGATATAGGGGCCTAGCTCAGGACTTAAGAGAATCCAGACTAAATGATGGGAAAGCCTAACCTTTAAAACAGATCGTTTGCCTTTTTTTCAAATTCTATGGCTCATAATAGACTGACCCTGGAGTTCAGGGAAAAATATTCATTTACATTAAAGTTTAGGTATGGCTTATGTTTAGTGTCTTCTTTTTAAGGAATTAATTCAGTCCCTTCTAAAAAGAATATCCTTTATATGGGATTGCTACTTATTTCCTCCACTATACATAAAATTGCTGAAAAAAATGAAAGACTCATAAGCCTTCATTAACATATACGTAAAACATGACAAACAAGCCATCTCATTTAGTATTTTTTCCTTGCTAGAAATAATTACTAGAAGACGTAAGAGATAGCTAAAAAGATATTTCATATTCACCTTGAAAATGTACTATCCAAGCAGCTAATGAAGTTTCAGTCGTCTGACCATCTAGACATGGTTTATATTTCCTTAGTCTTTTTAGCTGTAGTATCCTCCTGGCAATGGTCACATTCTTCTTTAAGAAAAGTGCAAAAAAAAAAAAAAAAAAAAAAAAAAAAAAAAAAAAGAAGGGTTCAGTTGCAGGAAGGATCTCCCTTTAGGTAACCAGTCCTATTCATAAAGTAGCTGCTGAGCCTAGAAACGCTCATCACTCAGAACCACTGTTCATAACATATACTTAGAGCAAGAAATACAAAGAAGAAAGATATTCAGGAACTTGAGTTCATATTTCAGATTACTGTGGCTGAGTGCAAAGTGGGAAGAAAAGAGAGAAATTCTCTTCCTTCTCTGTATTGGAAGTCTGAGGAAAAGCTGACCTGCACACATCTCAAAAAAAATCACTGGGAGGGCAGATTTGGAAAATGAGAGGATACCCATCAATTGGGGAATGATTGAGTAAGTTATAGTATATGATTTTAAGGGCATACTATTGTGCTGTAAGAAATGACAAGCAGGAAGAGCTCAGAAAAACCTGGAAAGAATTACATGAACTGAAGCAGAGTGAAATAAGCAGAACCAGAACATTGTACAGTGACAGGAATACTTTACAATGAACAATTGTGAATAACAACTATTCTCATTAACACAGTGATCCAAAACTATCCTAAAGAACTCATGTTAAAAAAATGTCATTTGTTTCCAGAGAAAAAGAACTGAGTCTGAATCCAGACCAAAGCAAACCTTTTTTTTCACTTTCTTAATTTTTTTTCTATTTGAATTTTCTTCCACAAAAGGATTAACATGGAAAAATGTTTGTTGTGCATCAAGTAAAATCTATATGAGATTGCTTACTATCTCAAGGAGGTTAAGGGAGAAGGAAGAGAATTTGGGACTCAATACTCTTTGAAAAATGTTGGCAACTATTTTTATATAAGATTGAGGAAAATGTAATGCTAAAAAACAAAAACAGAGCATAAGCCCACCAAGAGAAGAAGGCAGAGCAAAAGCTCTTAAGCCATTTTGATTGGGCAACTCTCCTTGGATCAATCTCTTGATTTTCTTTAATATCACTCCCAGTATTATGGATACATAAAGACCAATTGCCTGCCTAGGAGGACACTTGTCCCTTAGCAAGGGGCCAGAGCATAGATCTATCCTTTCATTTAGTCCAGAGAATCATCTCTTCTACATATAGACAATTAAATGTGCAATATTAAAAGACACAGAAGAAACATTGAAGAAAGGGGTATTTTATGCCTTTATACTAAAATATATTGTGGAGTAGGTATCATATAAGCATAAAATGTAGAATCAGATCAATAGAATGAAATAGAGCAGATACCCAAAGAAATGCATAGAAATGATTAGGTTTTTAAAAATCTTAAGATTGTGAGTCCCCTAGATGACCAGTACTATCTTTGACCTCTTTGTGTATCCCATTGGAACTTAATAAATGCCTATCAACTGGAATGAATAGGCACTTAATACATACTTGTCAATTGACTGAATATAAAGACTCAAAGAATGATTCATTATTTTACAAATGTACTTGAGGAAATCAGTTAGTAATCTGGCAGGCAAAGTATTTTACTGCATATACCACAGTGAATTCCAGCAAACAGAGAGACTTAAAAATAAAAAAGAACTGTATAAAAAGGGGAAGAAAATGTAATGAAGAGTTTAACTCACCTTTTGAATGAACTGAATAAGAAAGAGCCTCCCAGAATGGATATGGTATGAATGGTTGCAATATTCAGCATTGGAGGTAATATCCATTTGATGAGATTATAGATTTGTTTAAGTGAGGGTGAGAGAAGACTTTTTTTTTAATTCGACAACTGAAAATAATTGTGGGAAACAATATATTTTTTTCTGGCTACAATATTTTTGACCAACAACAAAAAGGACCCTTATAATTATGATAAAAAAGAAAAAATTGAGAAAACATGCTTATTCCAAATATGACCAATGCAAGTTTAAAATCTAAAATATATAAAAAGGGGGGGCAGCTGGGTAGCTCAGTGGAGTGAGAGTCAGGCCTAGAGACAGGAGGTCCTAGGTTCAAACCCGGCCTCAGCCGCTTCCCAGCTGTGTGACCCTGGGCAAGTCACTTGACCCCCATTGCCCACCCTTACCAATCTTCCACCTATGAGACAATACACCGAAGTACAAGGGTTTAAAAAAAAAATATATAAAAAGTTTTTTCAAGTCACACTCCCAGTCCACTATGAATAAATGGACAAAGACTAGGAAAGAATGATTTGAAAAGAAACAGAAAATAATAATAATTATTTGAAAAAAATGGTCAGACACTAATAATCAGAGACATGTAAATAAAAACTACATTGATGTACAACCACCTCATATCCACCCAATAGGTAAATATAATTCATACAAGCCAATGCTAGAGGGCATTATGGAGAAATAAATATAGCAGGCCCTTATTGCTGGTAACAACTGCAAAGTAGAATCTCTTCTGAAAACAATCTGGCAATATGTAAGTAAAGTTATAAAAACAATCATACCCTTTGACACAAGAATTCCATTATTGGGAATATAGCCTGACAGTGTTATTAAAAACAAACAAACAAAAGAGCTTTCTATTCAAAGAATTTTCAAATAGCACTACATATAATTATAAAAAACAAAAAAATGGAAGTTTTCTAATTACTCAAAAATTAGAGAATAGTTCAATCAATTGTGATCCTTAAATATAATGGAATAATCTAATGCAATTAAAATGGACGTGCATGAGAAATACAAAGAAACCTGGAAAGAGCTTTATGAAATAATGCAAAGTTGAAATAAGAGACAAAATATATACCCAAACTACCTTCATATGAGGAAAATTAAATGAGAATGGATGGATTTATATTAATGGGGATGTTGAGGGAGAGATTAGAAAAGAGTTTTGATATTTTATGTGTTGAATTAACAATATCCTAAATGTAAATAATTGTAAAGCCAATATTGCTATTTGTATTAGTTTAAAGATGTTCTCAAAATAAAATAATAAAGAGAAAATAAAGATAATCTGAATAAAGTATTTGTTTTAAAAGAAAAATGTTTCCCTCTCTTATTACAATTAAGCTTTTATCATTTTTCTGTAAATACTGGCATTATTTCTAAAGAATTTCCAGCCTTCAAGCTGTCCACCTATCAAACCATAAGAGTTTAATAATCACCAACTATATGTCAGCAACTATGCACAAATAAACTCTGTGTCCCTTGCTCACTCAATCTGAAAGTGTTCAAGGATCACTATGCAGCAGGCACTGTGCTAGGCATTGTGGATGTAGTACAAAGAATGAACAATCTCTACTCTCAAGGAATTTATGTTATAATAAGGTGAGGTTGGGTAATAAATATACATAAACAAAAATATATTTACATATATACATATATGTGTTTTTATACATAGACAGTTATTGCTTTATCTAAATTCTCATTATGCAAATTTGACTTTAAAGAGTTCTAAAATAAATTCATATTCCCAAAATACCCCACCTATATTAACTGTTAACTCTACAGTATGGTGTTCTCTCTCTCTCTCTCTCTCTCTCTCTCTCTTGCAGCACTCCCATCCACCACCAAAAAAAAAAAAAAACCAAACCCAAACGAAGCAAACAAAAAACAACCCTAGAAAAGAAACTCTCTAAGTTTATTTGTAACTGTAAAGCAGAAAGATGCATGAGAGACCACTACAGTTCTCAGCTTGGGGGTCTTGGCTTAGGACTTCTTGTGCCAAGAGAAGAGAACTTTGTCCTTCTCAGTCCCTGTACTCACGTGGTAGACCTCTGTGTGTCTAATATTTTGTGTCTGCCCTTGACATGTGTTAACTCCACATATCAACACACTGGGTTCAAGCCAGATCCCAATGTGGCTGGCAAAGGTCCTATATTCCTCCTTCTCTTGCTTCTCTGTCCTAAATTGTGTACTGGTCCCATCTCCAACAACAGTTATCCCTAGTTATCCCTTTCTGCCTCCCTCCATCCATCCCTTCCTCATTTGAGTGGACAAATTAGAAGTATGTTAAAATCACTTTATTATGCTTAGAAGTCTGTAGAAAGTACACTTATGTGAAGTCTCTCTCTCTCTCTCTATATATATATATATCATAAATACAAAATTATTAAATATGACTATATACAAAGTAGTTGAATTCATGGTATTTTGGGAGATGGGATATTAGTCTAGAGCAGTGGTTCCCAAGCTTTTTTGGCCTACCGCCCCCTTACTTAGCCCCCCTGGAAATTAATTTTTTAAAAATTTTAATAGCAATTAATAGGAAAGATAAATGCACCTGTGGCCATCACCGCTCCCTAGATCACTGCAGCACCCACCAGGGGGTGGTGATGCCCACTTTAGAGAAAGAAATAAAGTTCATCCAATCTAATCCAAATAGGTTTATTAAGCATCTACTAAGTCAATACACTGAGAATCCTAAAGGAGAATAGTTTTGTAAGGAGAATAAAAAAAACCCCAACCTTAATTAAAAACAGTTCCTGTACTCTAGTGAGTGGTGGGTAAGAGAACATAGAATATACATAGCCACGGGATTTGATTGAATGAGGGGAGTGAATGGTAGTGATATAGTTATGCCTGCACTTTAGGAAGATCAACTTGACAAATGAGTGGAGGGTGGATTGAAGTGGGAAGAAACTTGAATCAGAAGACCAAGCAAAGGTGATTGCAATTTTGCAGATATAAAGTGATGAGGGGTTTGTACCAGGCTGCTTGGGGGTGTGCCAGAGGAGAGAAGAGGAGATAGATGTTATCACCATAGAAATGACAGAACTTGGCAACATTTGAAAATGGGAGAAAAATGGGGAAAAGTGAAATAATCTTAACGGATGATACTTAGTTTCCTTTGAAAACATAGATATCTCCAAAAATTAAGAATTAAATGAGAAAATTTCAGTTTCATAAAAATCATTATAGGATGTGTATGAGCTGCCCACATAGATTTTTGTGTATTTATATGAGAATGCCTAAGAAGTGGCTTGCAGGAAGGTATGAAAAGATATATCTAGAATTTCCTTTGCCCATCCTTCTCCAAAGAAGACTTTGATTAATGCAAGGATGGGAGCAGTTTGGAACTGGAAGGATATTAGAAAACCTGTTTTTGAAAAAGTCAACTATGGTTGAAAGCATATGATATCTTAAGTTTTAAAAATGATACCTTAAAATTTTGAACAAACAAAAAACAAATAACCAAACATCAGAAACTTGGAAATCTCTTTTATACCTTCAAACAATATAATAGTATATTTAGAACTATTTGAAATTATAAAAAGTTTAATAATTTAATAATAATATCTTAACTACTATCTATCCTCTTTGATATTTGGTTTTTTCCTTTTTTTCAGACAGCATGAAGTTTTATTGTTTTCTATGTAGCTATATTGTAGTTAACATTCATGCTATCCTAATACCTTTAGTTTTCATTTGGAAATATTTCATATATTTTTTCACTTTTCTCTATTTTTCTCAGACTTATCTCTTTTAATGGCTCAGTGGAATTCAATTGCATTAATGTATCATAATTTATTGAACCTTTGCTTAACCATTAGGAATATATTTTATACCCAGTTTGGTTTTTCCCTTACTTTTTTTCTTCTTTAATCTTTATTCTTTCAAAAAAGAGGAAATATTGGGTTGTGAATAAAAGCATAGCTCAGGAGTCAGAAAAATATATTTAATAAATATGATTTAGGTGTCTATAGGCAAATCTCATTCTTTGGGTATTTTAGGTAATTATTTTAAGACAGCAAGTTACAGGCAAATTCCTTTTCTGCATAAGTGGAGGAAATTTACATACTAGATCTCCATACCAGTGAAATCACAAGTCAATATTTTTTCTCCAACCAAAATAAAAATACAAACAATGTAGCTATGATTATTTCATTTACTATAGATAATTGTATATGTATGTGTGTACATATATACACATACATATGCATATATATACATATACATATAATTATATATGGGAGACTATGCTGCAAGATGACTCAATGGATAAAGCCCTGGGACTGGAGTCAGGAAAATCTGAGTTTAAATCCAGCCTCAGACACTTATTAACTATGTGACCCTGGGAAAGTCACTTAATCTCTGACAATCCATTGGAGGAGGAAATGGCAAACCACTCCAGTATCTTTGTCAAGAAAACCCCATGGACAGTATTGGTATGAAGAATTGGGCACAATTCAATAACAATATATCAGTATGATGGTAAATATTTAACAACTGGCTTTCCAAAAAATACATGATCCACTTCAGTTTAATTTGTATCATTAACATTTTCTCCATCACTTTATTAAGTCTAGACAATCAACGAAATAATAAATCGAACACTAACATCTGTCAATTTTCAAGTTGTAAATAATCAAATTTAAAATTTAGCAGTAAGCTCTTATGCACCATTTCAGGCTGGCACCAGCACACTCCTGTTTAATATATACATATGTTTGTGAATATATATTCAAATGTTATACATGTAGTTGGAATATAATACTTAGGGTATATTCCTGATAATGGATATTTGGGTTTTACCTATTGCTGTATTGTTTATTAGCAATATAATAGTGTGTGTGTCTCTCTCTATGCAGCTTTGCTATGAAACAGTTTCTTGAAACTTTAAGTTATTTTTGCCACTGCCATCTGTGGGAGGTGATAACTCAAGGCATTTTGTTACATTTTTTATTATTAGATGAAAAATAACTGACTATAACTCCTTTCCTGTTTTAAAATAATCATATTCTTTGATCTTTTATCCATTGAAAATTTAGGCATGACCCTTATATCAATTTCTTATATATTCTGGATCTCAATGTATTTACTGTAGAGAAATGCTCAATAGAATTTGTTAACTTTTTGTCTATTTTTATACAAAATTATTTCTATTAACTTAACAAAACTTTGTCCCTAGTGACTGTTCTTATTTGTTTTCCTTCCAGAGTTGAAACATATCATTCTTTTTCTTTTATGTTTCTGTGTTTCTTCTACAGTTCACACTGTGATGCAATTGTTCTTTATTGACCTTTATTGTGTGAGACATAGAGCTAAGTTTATTTTTCACAATGTTGCTCAATTTTATCAATAATTTTTTTGTTAAATTATAATTCTTTTCATCAATATTTAGTAAACTTGGGCCTTCTGAACACCAATTTTTTTACATTTATTAATATTCATTTTTAACATGGTTACATGATTCATGCGCCCCCCCTACCCATGCGCATTTCCACTAGTTTTGTCATGTGTCCTTGATCAAGACCAATTTCCAAATTGTTTCGAGTCCACATCCCCAATCATATCCACCCCAACCCATGCGTTCAAGCAGTTGTTTTTCCTATATGTTTCCTCTCCTGCAGTCCCTCCTCTGAATGTGGGCAGCATCTTTACCATAAATCCCTCAGAATTGTCCTGGGTCATTGCATTGCTGCTGGTTCAGAGGTCCATTACATTCGATTTTACCACAGAATGTCAGTCTCTGTGTATAGAGTTCTTCTGGCTCTGCTCCTTTCGCTCTGCATCAGTTCCCGGAGGTCTCTCCAGTTCGCCTGGAACTTCTCCAGTTTATTATTCCTTTTAGCACAATAGTATTCCATCACCCGCATATACCACAGTTTGTTCAGCCATTCCCCAATTGAAGGACATACCCTCCTTTTCCAATTTGTTGCCACCACAAAAAGCGCAGCTATGAATATTTTCGTACAAGTCTGTTTATCTATGATCTCTTTGGGGTACAAACCCA
>NC_058130.1:152263477-152375897 GCF_016433145.1 Gracilinanus agilis
TGGAAATGTCTCGATTCCACGTACCTTCCACGCTGTGCCCTGTTGTGGGGTTCCTCCGTTCGTCTGGACTTGTTTTTATGTCCCCTTGAGGAGTTTTGTATGTTTCGGTCAGGAGAGGTTAAGAGCTGCTTCTTACTCTGCCGCCATCTTAACCCGGAAGCTCTGGGGAAAGTGAACACCAATTTTTAATATAGTTCTATTGCTACTAATGGAATCTTCCATTGATTTTCATATTTTTAATCTAGTACCATATAGTTTCTATTGCTTTGTGGTATATTTTAAAGTTTATCAATGAAATCCTACTTCAAGATTTTTTATTCTTGCCTCTGTGTTTTTTCCTATGAAATTATTAATTTATCCAGTTCTACAAAGTGAGTCCTTGATAATGATGGGTCTATAAATTAATTTGGATCTTCTGGTCATGTGTAAAGGCTTCTCCTGCTTCTCAGATCTTGCTTTTACTTTTTCTTCTAGATTAACCACCATGAGGACAGGACTAATGTCTTATTTAAATGTGTATTTCCCTCATTACCCAACATAAGGTTTTGTACACAGTAGATATTTTTAAAATGTTAGTTGTATTTTCATTCTTTAATAACAAAAAATATTCTGATAAAAATAACCTTTACAAAGGACTCATGTGTATCTTGGTAAATTAAAAATAAAATCTTTTCATCATTCTTACATATTTATATTATCAATTTCTTATTTGTACATAAGAATATAGCTTTTTCTGGGCTTAATCTTAAATCCTATTACCTTGCTAAGATAATTTATTATCAATATTTTTTGAATTCTCTGCATATACTACTTACTAATAGAAATATTTTAGCCTATAAAGTCTCTTTCAGTTCTAAATCTATGATCCTAAGATCATCCATACTCCTGAATTTAATTGATAAATGCAACTACAGAGATAACTCTACTTAGGTAACATCATTCTGTTAGCAAATGAGGAGTTATATAATTGCCAAATGGATTTTCCACTACCCAAGATGATATCCTGATCAAATTAAATTAAAATTCCCTATAAATTATAATGTTAATCAGAAACTTTTGCTTGTGAATTATTATGCACTGATTATGTCAAGCCCCAGGACCAAAAAGGCTGCCTCAATAAAATCCATGAATGCCCAGAGTCCACAGAAGATTTCCTAAAATACATACAAGAAAAACTAAATAAATAAAAAAATGCCAGTTTTTTAGACAGTGGCATATCATTGGATGAGCAGTCCATCAAATTAACAATGTGCTTGCAAATCATGGAATGCCACAAAGAATAAAAATTATACTAAACTCCAAGGACAAAAAAGATTTGCATGATGGGTATAATTAGGTTGCAGAATGTCTGATGATGAATTGTGTGTAAAAACTGGTCTGAAGGATATCTTTGAAGAAATATATGAATCAAAAAAGGAGTAGGCCAGCGATGTGGCAAAAGTGAGTAGTAATAAATGGGCAATACGAGTTCACTTATCCTACCCATGAAATGATAACTAAAGACCTAATCCAGAAGAAGGCTTCCACAAGCTGGATGGATCTTTTGTGGAGATTATGGGAGCACAATGAGAGAACATTCATAAGCATCATTTAGCAAGAGAGATGGCATGAATGAGTTTGAGCTCTGCATTGATGCAGAAAATATCCACACTGATAAGATCAACGGCCTATTGAAGTCACTTTTATTTATCATGTGAGTGGACATGATATTTTATCAAAGTAATATTCAGTGTTTCTTGACATGAGTCTATGCTTTTTTTTGTTGATTTTGTTTCTATATACATTAAATTATCCTTGCTATAGATTGGTTGACATTTTTAATATACATTGCTATATTTTATAGTATTTTGTTGTATTTTAGCTATATTGCTAATTGCTATTTTTGTCTCTATATTCATTAATAATATAAGCCTATAGATTTTCTTTAGCCTTGTTTTTACCAACCAGATTTGGAGATCAAAACTTGATGGCCTCACAAAAAAAAAATTATCTGTTTTTTCTCTTTAATTAGGAACAGTTGATATGGCATAGGAGCATTTTTTGAAGCTTTGGAAAAATTTGCTTATGACTCTATCTAGTACTAGTGTGTGTGTGTGTGTGTGTGTGTGTGAGAGAGAGAGAGAGAGAGAGAGAGAGAGAAAGAGAGAGAGAGAGAGAGAGAGAGAGAGAGAGAGAGAGAGAGAGAGAGAGAGAGAGAGAGAGAGACTTTTAATAGGATAGTTCATTAGTCACCTGCCTAGAACCCAATTTTTTATATATTCATAAATTTTTGCCCAATTCTGTTTTTTCCCAGCTTCAGCAGAAAAATTTAGTGAGATATTTCTTTTTCTTCCTTCTGGATCCTAGAAGAATATTTTCCCTTTACTTATGCTTTTTTGATGTTGATATTCATGGGTGAATTGACTTTCAGATTTCCTCTTCTTTCAGTTCTCTGGATTCTTTCAATTTGAAGACGGTCCATTGGGTTTTTTCTTAGTTCTGGGAATTTTTAATGAATAATTTTTGAAATAAAATGGGTTTTTATGTTTTTCAGCAATAGTAATATTTCTAAGGTCTCCCAAATCTGTAATTTTTTCTTTCCCTGCTTCCAAATATTTTCGAGTGTGATTATTTCCTATCTACTGAGTTCAGATCTTCCATTAATTTTTGATATCCCTATTAATTAATTCAGCTTTTCTCATGAAATTTATTTCATTGTATATAATTCTTCTTTCTAATCTCATTTCCTTAGCATTTTACTCTTTTGTTTCTTATAAGTAGCAACTAATGAATTTTCTTTTTCTTGTTGTTTCTAGAAGTTATGTTTCCACATTCTATTTGTGTTTTGAGGAGAAATTTGACTCTGTGGTAATTTCATATTAATGATCTTCTAGGAAGTTTTTCAACATAGCCTGTCAGGAAGTGAAGATAGATCTTCAAAAACATATATATATATATGTATATATATATATAAATATTCACACACACACACATATATATATATATATATATATATATAAAACATCTCATGAAAGATAATTAAGAAACAATTTTAATGTTAAATAAAGGAAAATCCATATGGGTTGAAATCTTCTCATGGGAAAAAGAAATCAAAGTCTTCATTGTAAAGTATGACTTTATGGATCAGTATTTTTTTCAATGACATGCCTGCAATTCTGATAGATATCACTAGGTATTGGCAATGATACCATTAACATGGTGTTAGTGCAGACAGGAGAGTTATTAAATTTCTGGAATGATGCAATTTTGTCTTGAAAAATCTCTGTCTCTGCCTTCATTCAATTCTGCAATGTCCTTCCTATATCAGGCATTATCCATATCTCAGAACTCAGTGTCATATGTGCCTTGTTAGGGAAGGTTGATGGTTTATGAACATCACTTCCTAATAGGAGATATAACTGGATGAATCATTATTTGGTCATCAGAATAGAACAGATATTATATAAAGAGATGGATTGATCCAGGTCAGGTAAGTCATTAATAGATGAATATGGTTGCAGTAAAAGTCAATGTCATTTGGGCAATGACTAAAAAAATTGATGTAGATGAATTATAATGGGATATTACTCTAATATAAGAAATTAAATATATAGAGAATACAGAGAATCACAGAAAGACTTAATGAATTGATTCAAAGCAAAAATAATCAAAACCAATAAAATAACATACACAGTAACTACAATAAGTAATTGAAAAGAACAGCCAACAGAAAACAATTGAAAATTATTGATGTGAAATCACAAAAACCAAATTTAGCCCCAAAGAAGAGATTTGAGAATACATATTGTTTTGCAGAGGAGATCAAGTTGTAAAACTTTGCATATTTTGTCAGTTTATGGATTATTCTTGCTGCCTTTTCTTCATCATTTCTTTTTTCTTTTTTTCCATTTTTATTGTCATGCAAAACACATTTCCATATTGGTCGTTGTTGTAAGAGCAAACTCTTACATAATCAAAATAAAACCATAAATACACTGATGTGAAATATGATTCTAAAAGTTCTTTTTCTGAAGGTGGATAGTATTCCTCATCAAAATTATCCTCATCAGGATTATCCCAGATCAGTGTATTGCTGAGAGTAGCCAAGTTTTCAGATAATCATTGTCCAAGATTGCTGTTAACTGTGTACAATATTCTCTCAGTTCTGCTCATTTCACTCTGCAACGGTTTCCTCAGATCTTTCCAGCTTTTCCTGAAATCATCTTGCTTATCATTTCTTATAGCACAATAGTATCCCATTACCAACATGTACCACAATTTGTACAGCCATTCCCCAATTGATGGACATCCCTTCAATTTCCAATTCTTTGAGACCACAAAAACAGCAGCTATAAATATTTTTGTACAAGTAGGTCCTTTCCCCATTTTTATTATCATTTTTGGGAAACAGACCCAATAGTGGTATAACCAGATCAAAGAGTACACACAGTTTTATAGCCCTTTGGGTATAGTTCCAAATTGCCCTCCAGAATGTTTGGATCAGTTCACAATTTCACCAGCAATGCATTAGTGCCCCAATTTTACCATATCCCCTCTGACATATATCACTTTCCTTTACTTGCCCTATTGGTCAATCTGATAGGTGTGAGGTGGTAACTCAGAGTTGTTTTAATTTGCATTTCTCTAATCAAGAGTGACAGAACATTTTTTCATATTATTATCAATGGCTTTGATTTCTTCATCTGAAAATGGCTTGTTCATATACTTTGATCATTTGTCAACTGGTGAATTTTCTTCTTCTTCTTTTCTTTTTTCTTAAAAATAGTTTTGTTATATAATATGGTTTTCCAGGAAGGAGAATGGAAGAGAGTAAGAGAAGGAAATTTAGGTGATATAAAGAAAAAATATATCAATGCATTTCTAAGGTAATTAAAAATAAATTACTTAGAAAAGAACTTCATATTTGATTTTAAAACTGGTAATAAAAATGGTAAGCAATATGGCAGAAGTTTAGTTTAATATCTCATATCATATTCTATAATAAATTCAAAATGGACATATGGCCTTAAAATTAAAGATCATACCATAAAAATTTAGAGAAAAAGCAGATTACATACTTTTTAGAGGTATGGCTAAGAACTTGTATTCTTCTTACAAACAAGGGAGAAAGGTAATTACGAAATATAAAATAAATTTGATTATAAAAACTGCACAAAAAAGCAATGCATTTGGGATAAGAAGGAAAGAGACCAAATAGAAAGAAAATATTGGTATCAAATTTCTCAAATAAGGATTTGATACCCAAGATTTATATAACATACACACACACACCACCACCACCACCACCACCACCACCACCACCACCACCACAAAAAGTCATTCCCCAAAAGACAAGTGGCCAAAGAATATGAATAAATAGTTCTCAAAAGAATTACAAACTATCAAGAACTTTATATTTATGTTTCAAATCACTAATAATAAGATAAATACATATCCACAACCCTGAAGCATTACCTCATACTTTGAAAACTGAATGACAAAAAATGGGAATAATTAATGTTGGATTAGTTATGGGAAGAAAGGCATACTATTGTATTGTGGGCAGAGTTGTTGATTCAGAAAGTTGATTTCAGAAAGCAATCAAAGTTATGAATATAGAGTGACTAAAATGCCCATGCCCTTTGACTCCAAAAAATCTTTGGCTAGACTTTTATACCCAAAAGGTGTCACTGATTAGTAGAATGTTTCTATAAATACCAAAACATTTATAGCAGCACTTTTTATATTATGAAAAAATTGGAAACAAAGTAGATGTCCATTGATTGGGGAATGGTTAAATGAACTGTCACACATGAATATAATGGAATATTATTGCGCTATAAGAAATGAAATATTTGCATAATCTGATGCAGAATCAGTAAGTAGAGCCAAGAAAACAATATACACATTGTTTACAATAATGAAAGTAGAAAGAATAATCACAAAACCATTAAAAGTCAATGTTCAAAAATTTCAAAGAACCACCAAAAGAGATACAATTAGACAACCTTACCTCCATTTGTCTGTAAAGGTGGAAATCAATGGGTATGAAATTTTGTATATATCTTTGGACTTTTTCCATTGTTTTTTATCAGCTTTCCTGATTTTTTCTTTTCTTTCTCATTTTTTCTTTAAAAATCTTTATTATAGGAGTTGGCTACTTGGGAGTGGTTGGAGGAAAGATACTGAGAGAAATTCTGGTGGTATAGAAAGCAAAAAAATTCAATTAAAATTTATATATTTTTAAAAAGAAATAAGGGAAAAGCATACCAGTCAGAATCAGGAGGAATTGTTACTGGATAATGAGGTTGATGAGACATTAGCTGCAAATGAAAGGCAAAGTCTTGAGTTGAGTTTGCCTTAGCTGAAGGATGACTCAAATCCTACTATCCTAGTATCTGGTTATATCAGGGCCATTCCCTAATCATCCTCTATTCTGAGATACAATGAACCTCAGAGCAGGCATCCTCCATTTACTAAATAGCAAATTCCATTTAAGTGTCAACATGAGAACTTATGATATAGTGGAAAGAGTGCTAAATATGGAAGCTGGAAGGGTGGTTTCAAATCACGCTGCCAACATTTATTAAATACAGGACCATGGACAAGTAACATATTCTGAATCTTAGTTTCCTTAGCTGTCAAATGAGGATAATCATATCCATCATATGTAACTCATAAGCTTATTTTCAAGATAAAACATAATTAAGTTATGTAAATCCTTTGTAAGTATCAAAGCAGTAAAGTGTTTTGTAAACCTCAAAGTGCTATACAAATGACATATTATTAATTTTTTCTTTTTTATGATTCTATTCCTTGATTTTCCTTCTCCCCAATCAAGACAGAAAAGGTGGCACAATTATAAAATGTCAGACCTGAAGGAGACCTTTGAGATCATTTGCTCCTACTTCTTCATTTTATAGCTGAGGGTACTGAGGTCCCAGTGATGGTGTTCTTTTTTCTGAGATTTGGTGGTGTCCTAGTAGACACACTGGGCTGGGAATAAAAATACCTAACCATAATCCTTTTCCTGCCACCATTTGGGTATATAGCCTTGAGTAAGTTACTTCACACTATAGCCTTCAATTTCCTCATCCCTAACATAATGGAGTTTAACCATATGAACTTTAATGTCGTTCTAAAGCGAACATCCATTATCAACTTCCTTTGACATATATCTTCCAAACCAGATAGAGTTACCTCAACAAACAAGCTTTTAATATATATAAGTAATTCCTATCTATATATCCCTCCCAATATTTCCACTATTCCTCTTCCTTCCTAAGGAATAGCTAATTAACACTGAAAGAACTTATTTAATTAAATTCTGCATTTTATAACTGTTTCTAGTACTAGTTTCAAAGATGCTTCTTGGAGGTTTTCTTAAAGGGGCTGAACATCCTTCCTGCTGAATGTTTTCATCATGTTTTGTACAGATATTTTTTATTAAGAATCATTACACTGGTTTCCTCATGCCTCATTGAATTTCCAAGTGGAAAGGAATTAATTATGAGGTCACTCAGGGGTCCACATGGGCGGCAGAGCTATTAAAGCATGCTAATAACTTCAGAGAATTAGAAAGCTAGCTGTTAGCTTGCTTTTGTCAAATGGTGGTTTCATTTCTACCTGAATTCAAAGAACCAACTCAGAGTGAAAAAAGCCAGGTCACCTTCAGCAGCCTGTAAGGGAACAGGCATGGTATGACATCAGCAGATAGAATCTAGCCTGGCTACAATTTCCCTGGAAAAGTGGATCCATCTCTTTGATAGAGCTCATTCTGATGTGCAGACTAAAACAGAGACCTGACATTACTGAACAATTCACTGGAGATTGTCTACCTGTCTCCCAGGGTCATTGGGAGGAAAGATCCCTGCATGTCTTTAAATGCATGCCTTTTCTTCAGGGTACCTAACATAGTGCCTGTCTTGTAGCAGGCACTTCAAAACTGCTTGCCGAATAAATTAATACAATATGACTTTTATTGTTGTGGTGGTTAGGTTATTATTTCTTAACAATATTTCTTTCAGAAGAGGAGTTCCAATGACCAAATCCAAGAATATCTTGACTGTCAAATTCTTATCCTCTCTGCCACCTTACTGTTGATTCCTCTGTTCTCTCTTCCTTCTCAAGGATTGACTCCATCCTTGGAATCTGTCCATCTTTCTTTAGGCTTATCTACTATAATTTCTAGACCATCACCTTTGGTAATTAATCCATTTGTTCCTCTTTACTCTTTAACTGTTTGACAAACAAACAGTTCTCTATCTCTAAGGTGTTTTTTTTTTAAATAATCCATTTACCATTCTTTCCTCAATCATCTATTCAAAGAGAAGGTGATTTCCCCTCAAAGATTATTTTCTATCTATCTGGTACAGTCTATAGCTTGTACATAACTGGTTATTGTCATTTATTAGACTATGAACTTCTTGAGGGAAGGGATTATTTTTGCCTTTCTTTGCATGCCTAATGTTTAGCACAATATCTAGCACCTAGAAAATGATTAAATAAATGCTTGTTGAATGATTGCTTGGGGAACAGGGAATTTAATAAAGATCACTGAAAGCAGAGGCCAACTCTCTTTTGCAGTCTATCTTTCTTCTATGTTTTTATGTCCTAGCTGGAGGGCTGTTTTATTTAGATAACCCACCATCTAAGAAAAGAACTTTGTGCAGTGAATGGTTGACATGGACATTGTTTCTCTTGGTGACTTTTTGCATTGTTTTCTAATGACTATATACTGTCTAAGATTCTTTCATGGCTAATAGATTCTAGAAATCTTTTCATGGGGGCAGCTGGGTGACTTAATGGATTGAGAGCCAGACCAAGAGACAGGAGGTCCTAGGTTCAAATCTGGCCTCAGACACTTCTTAGCCGTGTGACCCTGGGCAAGTCACTTGACCCGCATTGCCTAGCCCTTATAGCTCTTCTGCCTTGGAACCAATACACAGTATTGATTCTAAGACAGAAGTTAAGGGTTTAAAAAATCTTTTCATGTATCCACTTTTGCTTTTATAGGGTTCAAATGCCATCTCAATTATTTACTAGCTATATTACCTTAGGCAAGTCATCAAATTTCTCTGTCTCAGTTTCCTCATCTGTAAAATGAGAGGGTTGGATTCAGTTAACACTAAGAACCCTTAAAGCTCTCGATCCATGATCCATAGAATGAAAGCCTGTGACAGTATAGAAGTCATAAATGATCAAATAGACTTAAGTATTTAGAAACATCCTTCAAAATGAGGACTTCTACTGTACATCATGAAATGGTTTGAGGAATCAGTAGGAATGCAGATTTTAAAACGAAGCCACTAGATCATGATTTTAATAAAGATCAAAATCTGTAAAATTATAATCTAATTATAATGTTTTTGTGGACAATGGGATACACCAAGAGAGATTAAAGCATTTCTTGGGGAAGTAATAAGAGGAAATGGAGGATGGGAGGGAATAGAAGAACTGTAGCATGCCAGAGAAATGCAAAGAAGCAAAACGTTCAGTCCAGAAAGGAGAGGCACTAACATGGTTATAACCATCAAAGAGTATGTGAAGCTTGTGAAAATCCATTCAATTCTGCTGCTGACCACATCACATAACACAAAAACAAAAGTGATGCTCAAATGACATTAAAGAGCAGTGCATTTACTTTCCAAAATGCTTATTTGTCCTTCTTAGTTTGTGTCTGCAAACTACAGAATTCTGCCTGGGAGAGCTCTGGGGAACAGCATGATGATTGTGTTGGAGGAAAACTGTAATTTTACAATAAATGTTGAGCTTGATTCAGCCCAGCACAGCAGGAAACCTACATTTCCCATGGGCAGGAAATTTATTCTCAGAATCAAGCCTATGCTTGGTTTTTGGAAGATAATTCCTGTCCTTGAACTCAAAGCCTAGGAGGTCCACATAAACCCCTGTAATATGCACCATGTCTATTTATAAGGTTTTCAAAAGATATTACATACATTATCTTATTTCTTTTTCACAACAAACTATATGAGGTAGGTGTTTTATTATCCCCATTTCACAGAGGAGGAAATTGAGGTGGAAATCAATTCAAATATCTTATCCAGAGTCACATAGCTGGTAAATATCTGGGACCAGATTTGAACTCAAGTGTCCCTTATTCCCTCATCCAATATCTCAAACTGGCTTTGGGTTTAGGAGAGTTGGGTTCATAGCCCATTTCTGACACTTAATACTTATGCAACCTTGGATAAGTTATTTTGCTTACCTAGGACTTTTTTCTTATTAAAAAATGAGACATTTGGACTAAATTGTCCTTCATGTTATAAATCTGTGATCATGAATTCAATCATGAACCCAAGTTTGAGAAGTTCACAAAGGTTTATTTATTAGACAGATGCCAAAACAAAGTCAAAGTTCAGGGCTTTGTTGCATATTTTGGGTGTAGAAGGGGAACAAATATTTATTAAGTGCCTACTATATGCCAGGCACTATGCTAAGCTCTTTTTAAAAATCTTTTCCTTCGACTTTAGAATTAAAACTGTGTATTGGTTCCAAGGCAGAAGAGTGGTAAGAGCTAGGTAATGGAGGTTGAGTGACTTGCCCAGGGTCACAGAGTTAAGTATCTGAGGCCAGATTTGAACCTCAGACTTCCCATCTCTAGACTTGGCTCTCAAGTGGCTCACTTGGCTCACTGAGCCAACTAGTTGCCCCCTTTACTAAACTCTTTACCAATATTATCTCATTTGAGCCTCATAAGAATTTTAGGAGATAGGTATTATTATCCCCATTTTACAGTTAAGGAAACTGAGGCAGATAAAGTCAAGAGAATTACCTAGAGTCACACAAATAGTAAATGTCTGTGGCTGCATTTGAACTCAGGTCTTTCCCTTTTTCAAGCCCATCATTTTGCAAGTCTATCCAGTGTGTCAGCTGGTTGCTCTTGTTTTAAGGGCAAAGATAATTTCTACCCCTTTTAAGATCAGTGTCATCTCAAAATCTACCTAATTCAGGAGATCTGGGTGCTAAACCCTGCTCTGGCATTTATTAGAATCATAGGATTTAAAGGTGGGTTGATGACTTGTACACTTCTCTCATGCCTAAAATGGAAGGCTCATTCAACTCTTTCACTTTAAGGAGGTGAAAATTTACCTAGAAAAGTGCACTGACTTCCTCAAAGTCACATAACTAATAAGTAACAGAATAGCTTCATGACTTTGAGCAAGTCACTACTTCTCTGAAAAGCAGTTTTTTAAAAACAAATTTATGTATCTATTTGGTTAATTCTTGACAATTTTTTTTGACATTTTAGGACTCAGATTCTCCTCCTCTCTCCCCATGGAGGCAGCGAATAATCTGATATAGATTATACCAGTGATTTCATGTAATACATATAGCACATACAATAAAAACCTCATGAAGGAAATAAAGTGGAAGATGGCATGCTTTGCTCAGCAATCAAAACCCAATAGTTCCTTCTTTAGCTGTGGGTATCCTTTTTCATCATGAATCTCTTGTGGATATGTTGGGAACCAGCCAATAATAATTTAGTCCTTCACAATTGATCATCATATAATATTTCTGTTACTGTATACCTTGCTCTCCTGGTTCTGCTCCCTTCACTTTGTATCAGTTCATATGTCTTTCAAAATTTTGCTCATCCTGTTCCTCATTTCTCATGGTGCAATAGCATTCCATTACAACTGTATACTGCAACTTGTCCATCCATTCCCCAAATGATGGACAGCCCCATAGATTCCAATTCTATGCCACTACAAAAAGAACTGCTAAAAATATTTTTGTGTACCTTGCCTCCATTTTCCCCTTACCTCCAATCTCTTTGGGATATAGACCTAGTAGTGGTATTGTTGGGTCAAAGGATATGACATCATTTTATGGCTTTTTGAGCCTGTGAACCTTAGTTTTTTCTTCTGAGAAGTGGGTAAAATACAGTTTATACTACCTTATTCACAAAATTGTGACTGAGAATTTTGTAAACCTGAGAGTTCGGTTTAAAGGCTACTTATTATTATTATTATTATTATTATTATTATTATTATTATACCCTCCAGTGTCAAACATAATATTTCTGTGTTCACTAGTTTACCATCCTTATATGGATTTGAGAATTTCCTCCTTCCAAAGTATGTGGCTGATTTTGCTCTCTAAAAACTTGTGTTTCATAACAGATGGATTAAATTTCAGCATACTTGCTACTGAATAAATTTTAGGTCACATTTATAGCTCTAAATATCCCCCCAAAAGGAAGAAGCTGTGATGAGTTGTAGTCACCCTAAGTTTTCCAGTCTGAAGAAGGTCTGGAGTTTAAAACTTGAAAGATCCTTAGAGATCATCCAGTTTAGTCCTGCCATTTTATCAATAATAGAAACTGGGACTCAGAAAGGGTAAGGAAACGATTTGCTTAGTCCCACAGCAAATTACTGGTAGATTGGATCTAGAACATATCTCATTCTTGGCTTTATAAAATGTATGTCTTAATTTTAAATCCATCTTTGGCCATCAGCCACTTGTAGCAATGTTGTTGTTAGTTCAGACATTTCAGTTGTGTCTGGCTCTTCAAAACTTCATTTTGAGTTTTCTTGGCAGAGATACTGGACTGATTTGTCATTTTGTTCTCCAGATCATTTTACAGAGGAGGAAACTGAGGCAAAGAGATTTAAATTACTTACCCAGAGTTACACAGCTAGTGTCTGAGGCCACTTTTGAACTTCCTGACTCCAGAGCCAGCACACTATCCACTGCACCCTATTATTGCCCTGAAGGTTTAAACTCATCTTCAGCCATCAGCCACCTGTGGCAACGTAGGGGTGTTTCTCTTGGGGTTCTAGTTTCTGTAACTTAGTGTCCAATGAAAAGACTTTCTACTGTAACTTTTAAAGGAGGGTGGGGTGGGAGGGTTGGACTCATTGACCTAGCTTGTCCCTTTGGGTTCCAAACCAATTATCTTTGTTGATTGATTCGATGATGATTTTCTCCATGAAACAGAAAATTCTCCCAGGGTTGCTTCATACTTTTACTTGTGGCAGATCAAGAAATCTAATTTCAACAGAGAAACAACCTAGTAAATGTCTCTTCAGCCTTATGTGTTTCTATCTATCTTCAATGTCCTCTTTTACTCCATGGAACCTCAGGAAGTTTCCTGAAGGTGCATTAAAAAAAAAGAGAGAGTTCTTCTGAACATACTGCCAGTTATCAAGGCTACTTAATGATGAAATCAGAATTTCTAGGCAACCTAGACTTTCTTGGAGGATTTTAATCTCTGTCCTTGTCCTCTGCCTAGCATTTTTTTTTCTTCACAGCTCCTTGGCTTAATAAATACCTTTCAACAAGGCTTCAGACGGGCTGGAAGTGCACTTGAGCAGCATTTCTAAGTCCTCATTTGCTCTATAGTTATCAGGTGAAGGAATAATTGATCTCAATCAGGAACACCTGGTTTCATAATTGCTCAAATGATTATAATTCAATAATAAGTCAATTAACTATCTTAACTCAGATTGCATTAACCTCTTACAATCCAGTGAAGAAATGAACAGGCAACAACAACAACAAAAAAGGATGCCCCTATCTCTGTAGCCTGACAAAAATAGCTTGATTTTTTGTATTATTATTATTTTTTAAACCCTTACCTTCTGTCTTAGAATCAATAATATATATTGGTTCCCAAGGCAGAAGAGCAGCCAGGGCTAGGCAATGGGGTTAAGTGACTTGCCCAGGGTCACACAGCTAAGAAGTATCTGAGGTCAGATTTGAATTCAGGACCTCCTGTCTCTAGGCCTGGTTCTCAATCCACTGAGCCACCCAGCTACCCCCTTTTCTTATTTTATTAATGAGCCATTGGTTGTATCGACACATTTGCTTTGCTTGCCATTTATGTGGCTAAAGAAACCAGACCAATTCTTTGTATAATTATTTCAATCCTTTGCAAGTCAATCACTAATTGAACATGTGCTTATGAAGCATCTCCTACATTCCAGGCATAGGTTCTGAGGATATAAAGAGAGAAATATAGCAAGTGCAAATGCAACCATCAAAGAGCTTATATTCCACCAGGGGTGGTGTTGGGGGAAGAACAGGTACACAGATCAATAACACAAAATGTATACAAAATAATTAAAATTCAGATCCATGCAATGGCAAATTATAATTTCAGAGGACTGAAAAGGAAGCATGTTAACAACCTTTTGCCAGAAAAGTTATCGATATGGCCAACGTGGGAATCTGTTTTGCTTGACTATGCATATTTGTTATGAGACTTTTCTTTCTTGTTGTCAAGAACAACAAGGTGGGAGGCATAAGACAGAGAGGAAATAAATGCTTGTTAATCAGAAAAAAAATAAACAAAGTAATGGGGGAGGTAAGCATTAACAAATTGATTTAAGCCTTGGACAAGGAGCTCCCCAGAATTCTAAGAGGCAGAGGTAAGAGAAGTAAATGGTTCCTGCCTTTATATTTTTTTTGGAGGAAATAATAGACATGGAGAAGTAAATAGTAAATATGTATAAAGCAAATACATGGTAATTTCCAGGGCTATATTTTTGTAACCATCAAAGAGAAAGATGGATTTTTTGGGAGGACAACAAATAAGAATTTAGATAGAATTGAGAGAGAATGTGTGGGTAAGTGGGTAGGGGGGAGTATCCTAGAACAGTTGATTTGAACCAGTCAGTTTACTAACCTAATGGAAATGATTGTTCCGTAATTTTAGTAATTTTTGACTATAATCTTGCAAACAGGATCTAGCTATTCATAGAGATGTAGAAGAAACATAAAATCCTGATATTTAAAGAGATTCTAGAGGTCCTGTTGTTCAACCCAACCCCCTAGTTTTATAGATCAGAAGGGAGTTCTAGTCAGCACAACTCTTTTGTTTGTGTTATTTTTCTAGATTATGTATAGATATGATTTTAGACTAATATTTTGTTTTCCATTTTTTTAGATTTACAATTTTAATAATTATTTTCTGACATTATAGATGTGCTACATTGCAATATGTAATTCCATGTCCAACATATTGTGAAAGAAAATACATGTCACTTATACTAGAGAAAAATTCATGGAGAAAGTAAAATAAAGAATGATATGATTCAATATACATTCAGACTCCTTTACTTCCTTCTGTGACTTTTTTGTCATGAGACCCATGCAGTTGTCCTGAACATTGCATTTCTGATAATAGTTGAGTCACAACTCTTATAATGTCATTTCGATGTATTTCTTATTCTTTCTAAGATAAAAATTTTTAAAGCCTGAATTCATATGAATGGTGGAAATGGACATAATTGAAAGTATCATCACTAGGCCACATAGGCAGCACAGGGCATGGAGCAAGAACATGAGGAATTCAGCAAGGGCTTGGGACCAATAGCAAAATAGACAAGCAGCCAGAAAGGCAAATAGGAATCAGGATAGGCCAAAATTCAGCAATGCAGTCCTCAAACAGTCAACAATTAGGAAATGGAGAAGTCCACCAAGGTGAGTGGTCAAAGCAGAGACTAAACAATTGGCAACTAGAAGGTTCATTCAATCATTCATTTACTCATTTATTCATTCAGCAAATAGTTTTAAGAATGAACGATGTTGTGTCTGAGCTGTGTGGGAAAGAATACTAGGATTGGAATCAGAACTACCTCCTGCTTGTGACTTTGGGCAAGTCACTTAACTGTTCTTAGCCTCTGTTTCCTCATTTGCAAACAGAGAAGATTGCCCTAGATCAAGAACTCTTACACTGGGATCTAAACATTAAAAAAATATTTTGGTAATCATATTTCAATATAATTCATTTCTTTTGTAATCCTATTTATTTTATTTTATGCACCTAAAGTCATTTTTTTCTGATAAAGTTTTCACCAGACTGGCAAAGGGGTCTATGATGAAAAAAATTTTTTATCAGAAGACCATCCACAGATAATACCTTTATAACCCTAAATCCATGATGCTACAAAGTCCAAAGACTTCTTATGTATATTAGTATGCAATGATGAACAAATATAAAACTCATTCTTAACCCCAAACCACTTTAAAATCTAATTGAGGATATAATAGGATACAAATAGCTAAATTACAAATTTAATGTGTGCAGATCATGGGATAGGCCTCAATGTCTATTTTATGAGCTAAAAGCACACTTTTGTCTGGAAAGATCATGGAACAATTTATGAAGACATTGACATTTGAGCTGGGTCTTGAAGGAAAGATTTCAAAACTCAGAGATGGAGCACACATAGATAATTTATTTATTTTTTAAAATGGTAATCAATGTGGAATTTGTGTTTTGCATATAATTTCTTTTTATGTGTTCATTTATTTCAATGTTTGGTGGTGATGGTGGTTACTAAGTATATAATAAACAAAATGGAAAAAAAGAACTGAAGGAGAGATTAGTCATAATAAAACAAAACAAAATGAAAATAGTCCTCAGAGATGGGGCAGAGTAATAACTAGAAAATTTTAGAGCCAAGAAAAGGAATTCAAACTATGCCCTGGTAAAGTGGAAGGAAAAGTATTGGAGAAGAAGTATATTATTGTCCTAGTGCAGCCAAAGATCCCAGGACATTAGCAGAAGGCTATATAGCTATAGGAGTAAGGTGAAGCAAGAAATATAGATTCCTATGGTAAGTATTATTCTTACTAAGTGGCTGGTAATCTCTGTTATTTTTAGATTGTAGGAAGGCTGAAAATAGTCAGTATTCCTTTAAATTCAGTTCCCTATAACTGAAATTCTGAAATAAAGCCCTTGTTGTCTTGCCCTCAGTATATCCTTTATATATCTTGTTTGTAGGTAGCTGTTGGCCTGTTTTCTCCCCTGTTATATTGTGAACTCCCTGAGGGCAAGAGCTGTTTGTGTGCCTCTCTTTGTATATTTAGGGCTTAGAAAACTGTCTGGCTTATACTAAACCCTTGATAAATGTTGACTGACTTGTCCTGATTTGACTATATGGGGGAATTTTATCTCTACCATGAAGGGATGATATAAACAAAGCACACAAATATAAAAGAATGAGATGAGTTCAGGGAATGGGAAATCATTCAGGTTGACTGGAAAACCTGCAACCTGAAGCATAACAATTTGAGAAGAGGCAGCAAGGAAAAGCTGGAATTAGGCATATGAAAGGTCTTCATAGCTGACAAGGAGACTTCAAGGTTTTTGAACCTGAGTGATAGCACAAGATCTATGTCTTAGGAAGATGTTGCAGGCAGCTGGGTATAGGAAGGATTAGAGAGGAGAGACTGTACACAGAAGGAGAAGCAAGTAGCTGAGGCAAGAGATGATGTGGCTTGGACTGGAATGGTGGCATTTAACAGTGGATAGGGGAATGAAGGCAAGATCACTGTGCACATAAAATCAAGATTTGGTAACTGTTTGGATGTGGAGAGAGAGGGGAAAGGAAGTCAAGGATGCCTCTGAGGTTATCCGGAGCTATTTCAGGTCTTCTTGGAGCTTCTTCCTATTTAGCATTCAGACTATGTTCTCAGTTGACTTGCAGTGTTTTGCATCTGAATTCTAGAAATCTAGATACTGGCATCATTTTAAATGTAGACAGAAAGATAGATAGACAGACAGATAGATAGACTGTCAGACAGACAGATAGATAGATAGACTGACAGACAGATAGATAGATAAGATTTTTTCACTAAAGCTTTTTGTTATCCTTGCTATCTTCCTCTTTTAGCAACTATTTCCGGGTTGAGCAGAAGATTCTTTCTACCTTTCTAGAATTTTGTTTCTTTAAGACTCAAGTTAGAATTCTGAAAAAATGGCAGCATAGAAGCAGCAAGGCTCCAGACCTCCATAAAGCCCTTCACCACCAATCAAGGACAAAGGGCTCTGAAGGAATAGAAAACCAAATCTGAGAACAATAGAACTGAAGGATCCTCCAGCTGAACCCAACTTAAAAGGTACTTGGAAAAAAAGAGAAAAAAAAAAGCCTGAATTCTTCGAACTCTCAGGTAGTAGGGGAAAGAAAAGAGGAAGATTCCAGATCCCCTCCTCCACCTAATGTGCTGAGTCTCCAGAAGATCGATCCTGGAATCTCTGGGTGGGCTGGGGCACTAGTACAAGGGAGAGCCTCACTGGCACAGCTGTGCCAAATTCAAGTCTCTGATCATAGAGAGCAGGGAGGCTGTTGGGGGAGAAAACCCAGAAAGGTTAAACATACCCTCCATCTTGTGGTGTCCCCCTCCCCCTTTCTCTTGAGGTTTTGACCTCAGGGCACTTGGAGCTGTACAGATCAACCACACCCAGGATTAATCTTATCAATACAGCAGACAAAAAGTCTTCAGAGGGTAGGGAAGCTCCAACACCCCCACACACACACACAGACTACAATGAGAGCAGTCAAATTCACTTCCTTAGCTTTTACCACCAGCTGGAGAAAATCTAGCCTCAAGTCTCACTAACCTAATTAATCCACAAAACAGAGAAGCAGCGCCCCCAAGGCTGAATAGCCCAAACTCAAAAATACAATCAGAGAATCAAGGTTACAGCCAATTACAGGGGAGAGAAAAGGAAAAAAAACATGAGTAAACAACAGAAAAAGAAAAAAGAAACCATAATTGATAGCTTGTATCCAGAAATTGAACAAAAAGTAAATGGATCAGAAGAAAGTAAAGGAATACCAAGAAAAAAACATAGAAAATTCAGTGAAATGGACACAGGCTTTGGAAGAACTTAAAATTCAATTAACTCAAGAACTCAAAATTCAATTAACTCAAGAACTCAAAATCCAAATAACTTAAGAACTCAGAAAACAATCAACAGAGGCTGAAGGCAATTGGGAAAAGGAAATATATGATCTAAAACAAGAAAATAATGTCTTAAAAGCCCAAATTGACCAGCTGAAAAAAACGAAGCAAAGAAGGTAAAAAATGATCAACAAAGAAAAGCAGACCAGAAGGAAAAGGATGAACAAAAAGCCATTTCTCTCAAGTTTTTAGCCTCAAGGCACATTAAGCAATACAGACTAATCCAGGCCAGGCTTAATCCCATCAAGTAGACAGAGAAGAAGTCTTCAAAGGACAGGGAAACTCCAACACCCCTCCTTCATAGACTGCAGAGAACACAACTACAAACCTCCATTGCTGGGGTGGGGGGAGGGGGAAGATCTTTCTTCAAAGCTCATTAAATCCATCTAATTAAACTAGAAGAACAGAGAAGGAAAAAATGAGTAAACAACAGAAAAATAGAAAAGAAATTACAATTGACAGCATCTTTCCAGGAAGTGAAAAAAGAGAACATGAAATAGAAGAAGAGGGGGAAACTCCAGTGAATTGGACATAGTTTTTGGAAGATCTCAAAATTCAATTAACTCAAGAACTTCAGAAACTCAAAAAGCAATCAAGAGAGGCTGAAGGCAATTTGAAAAAGGAAATACATGAACTAAAACAAGAAAATGAAGTTTTAAAAGCCAAAATGGACCAGTTTGAAAACAAAGCAAAGAAGGCAAAAAATGATCTACAAAGAAAATCAGACCAGAAGGAGAAAGATAACCAAAAAGCCAGGGATGAAATTCAGTCTTTAAAAAATAGAACTTGACAACTAGAAACAAATGACTTCATAAGGCAGTAAGAATATATAAAACAAAATTAAAAAAATGAAAAATTTGAGGAGAATATGAAATGCCTCATTGATACAATCAAAGATCTGGAGAACAGAGCTAGAAGAGACAATTTAAGAATGCTTGGTCTACTGGAACATCATGGCAAAAGAAAAAGTTTGGACATCATCCTACAGAAAATTATCCAAAAAATTGCCCTGACATTCTTGAACAAAAGGAAAAAGTGGAAATTGAAAGAATCCATGGATTACCACATACATTTAATTCACAATTGACAACTTCCAGGAATGTTATAGCCAAATTCAAAAAATACCAGACCAAGTTAAAAATATTACAAACTGCTAAGAAGAAGTCATTCAGATGCCAGGGAACCACAGTTATGATAACACAGGATCTGGCTGCATCTACATTGAAGGACCGGAAGACATGGAAGGCATATTCCGGAAAGCAAGACAGCTCGGTCTACAACCAAGAATTAATTATTCAGCAAAACTGACTAGATTTTTGCAGGGAAAAGTATGACCATTCAACAAAATGGAAGACTTCCAAGCATTCATAAAGAAAAAAACCTGACTTCAACAGAGAGTTTGCTGCTCAAATACAGAACTCAAGAGAATCAACATAAAGTAATTGAGAGAGTGAGGAAAAAAAACACACAACAAAAACAAAAACCTTTTTCTTTAAGGGACCCAATAAGCTCAATTGACATATCCCTATAAGAAAAGAAGATATTGGTAACTCTTAAAAATTGTTATTATCAACAGGGTAGATAGAAGAAATATATTTAGAGGGAACAAGGACAAACTGTATAGGATGAAATGTCAAGCAATATATATAAAACTAGAGGTTTAAAAAAGGAGATAATATTAAGAGAAATGGGAAAACAGACAAAATGGAGTTAATTTATATTTCATAAAGAAATGTGTGGGGCAAACAGGGAGAAGACCAATGGAAGGGTAAAGAGGTTGGAGAAAGGAAAGACTTAATGCTTAAGTGCATTGAAATTAACTTAAAGAGGGAAGAACAATCAGATCCATTGGGACAGAGAATTGATTCCTGCCCTATAGAAGACTAGAAGGGTAACAAATGGACTGGTGGGGAGGGAAACAATACTAGGGAGGGAGAAGAAGAGGGTGGTGGTTGCAATGTAGCTTTAAAGAACAATAAGAGAGGAATAAAAAGAAATGGGGAGAAAAGGAAGTACAATAAGGGAGGGGATAAGGGGAACAGATTAAAAACAAAACACTGGTATAGAAGGAAATAGTGAATGAAGAAAGAGCAGGACAAGTAGAGGGAATCAAAATATCTGGGAATACACAGTTTATAATTATAACTCTGAATGTGAATTGGATTAACTCGCTCATAAAACACAAGCACATAACACGATGGATTAGAAACCAAAATCTTACCATATGTTGTCTACAAGAAACACACATGAGACAGGTAGAAATACATAGAGTAAAAATAGAAGGCTGGAGCAAAATCTATTGGGCTTCAACTAAGGGGGAAAAAAAGGCAGGAGTTGCAATCATGATTTCTGACAAGTAAAAAAAGATCTGGTTAAAAGAGATAAGTAAGGTAATTATATCCTGATAAAAGGCAATATAAACAATGAAGAAATATCAGTACTCAATATGTATGCACCAAATGGTATAGCATCTAAATTTCTATATTTCTAAAGTAGAAACTGGCAGAGCTTAAGGAGTAAATAGATAATAAACCTATACTAGAAGCATACCCAAACCTTCCCCTATGAGATCTAGAGAAATCAAACCAAAAAATAAATGAGAAAGAGATAAGTGAGGCAATTGAAATCTTAGAAAAATTTGAATTAATAGATATATGGAGAAAAATAAATAGGGACACAAAGGAATACACCTTCTTTTCAACAGCACATGGAACATTCACAAAGATTGACCATGTACTATGGCATAGAAACATCACAAACAAATGCAAAAAAAGTAGAAATAATAAATGGAGCCTTATCAAATCATAATGCAATAAAAATAGTTATTACCAAGAACACATAGAGAGGCAAACCAAAAATGAATTGGAAATTAAATAATATGATTCTCCAAAATAAGTTAGTTAAAGAACAAATCATAGAAACAATTAATAATTTCATTGAAGACAACGACAACAATGAGACTTCTTACCAAAACCTATGGGATGCAGGCAAGGGAAATTTATATCCTTGAGTGCATATATTAACAAATTAGGGAGGGCAGAGGTTAATGAATTGGGCATGCAACTTAAAAAACTAGAAACTGAACAAATTAAAAATCCCCTGATGAAAACAAAATTAGAAATACTAAAAATCAAAGGAGAAATTAACAAAATTGAAAGTAAAAGAACTATTGAATTAATAAATAAGACTAGAAGCTGGTACTTTGAAAAAACAGATAAAATAGACAAAGTACTGGTCAATATAATAAAAAAAGGAAAGAAGAAAACCAAATTGACAGTATCAAAGATGAAAAGGGAGACCTCACCTCTAATGAAGAGGAAATTAAGGCAATCATTAAAAACTATTTTGCCCAATTATATGGCAATAAATATTACAATCTAGGAGATATGGATGAATATTTGCAAAAATATAAATTGCCTAAATTAACACCGGAAGAAATAGAATTCTTTAAATAATCCAATATCAGAAAAAGAAATTGAACAAGCCATCAAAGAAATCTCTAAGAAAAAATCACCAGGGCCTGATAGATTTACAAGTGAATTCTATCAAACATTCAAAGAACAAATAAACCCAATACTATACAAATTATTTGACATAATAAGTAAAGAAGGAGTTCTACCAAATTCTTTTCATGACACTAATATGGTACTGATTCCAAAACCAGGAAGACCAAAAACAGAGAAAGAAAACTATAGACCAATTTCCCTAATGAACATAGATGCAAAAACCTTAAATAGTATACTAGCAAAAAGACTCCAGCAAGTGATCAAGAGGGTTATCCATCATGATCAGGTGGGATTCATACCAGGAATGTAAAGATGGTTCAACATTAGGAAAACCATCCACATCATTTACCATATCAACAAGCTAACAAACAAAAGTTACATGATTATCACAATAGATGCTGAAAAAGCCTTTGACAAAATACAACATCCATCCGTATTGGAAACACTAGAAAGCATAGGAATAGAAGAGCCTTTCCTAAAAATAATAAACAGAATATATCTAAAACCATCAACAAGCATCACATACAATGGGGATAAATTAGAAGCCTTCCCAATAAGATCAGGAGTAAAAAAAGGATGCCCATTATAACCTCTATTATTTAACATTGTACTACAAACACTAGCAGTAGCAATTAGAGAAGAAAAAGAAATTGAAGGTATTAAAATAGGCAATGAGGAGACCAAGCTATCACTCTTTGCAGATGATATGATGGCCTACTTAAAAAATCCTAGAGAATCAACTAAAAGGTTAGTGGAAATAATCAACAACTTTAGCAAAGTTGAAGGATACAAAATAAATGCACATAAATCATCAGCATTTCTATATATTTCCAACACATGTCAGCAGCAAGAGTTAGAAAGAGGAATACCCTTTAAAATCACCATGGACAATATAAAATACTTAAGAATCTATCTACCAAAACAAACACAGGAATTATATGAACAGAACTACAAAACACTTTCCAAACAATTAAAACTAGATCTAAACAGTTGGAAAAACATTGATTGCTCATTGGTAGGATGAGCTAACATAACAAAAATGAACATTCTGCCAAAATTAATTACTTATCTAGTGCCACACCCATCAAACTACCAAGAAACTTTTTTACTTAATTAGAAAAAAACTCTAAAAAGTTCATTTGGAAGAACAAAAGATCAAGAATATCAAGGGGAATAATGGGGAAAAAATGTGAAGGAAGGTGGCCTAGCAGTACCAGATATTAAACTATACTATAAGGCAGTAGTCATCAAAACAATATGATACTGGCTAAAAGACAGAAGGGTGGATCAGTGGAATAGATTTGGGGTAAGTGACATCAGCAAGACAGTGTATGATAAACCCAAAGAGCCCAACTCTTGGGACAAAAATCCACTATTTGTCAAAATCTGTTGGGAAAATTGGAAAACAATACGGGAGAGATTAGGTTTAGATCAACATCTCACACCCTACACCAAGATAAATTCAGAATGGGTGAATGACTTGAATATAAAGAAGGAAACTGTAAGTAAATTAGGTGAACACAAAATAGTATATTTGTCAGATCTCTGGGAAAGGAAAGATTTTAAAACCAAGCAAGAGTTAGAAAAAATTACAATATGTAAAATAAATTATTTTGATTATATTAAATTAAAAAGTTTTTGTACAAACAAAATCCATGCAACCAAAATCTGAAGGGAAACAACAAACTGGGATAAAATCTTTTTAAAAAAATACTCTGAGAGAGGTCTAATTACTCAAATATACAAGGAGCTAAATCAATTTTATAAAAAAATCAAGTCATTCCCCAATTAATAAATGGGCAAGGGACATGAATAGGCAATTTTCAGATAAAAACATCAAAACTATTAATAAGCACATGAGAAAGTGCTCTAAATATCTAATAATTAGAGAAATGCAAATGAAAACAACCCTGAGGTACCACCTCAAACCTAGCAAATTGGCTAAAATGATAGCAGGTGAGAGTAATGAATGTTGGAGGGGATGTGGCAAAATTGGGACATTAATGCATTGTTGGTAGAGTTGTGAAATGATCCAACCATTCTGGATGGCAGTTTGGAACTATACCCAAAGAGTGCTAAAAGAATGCCTGTCCTTTAATCCAGACATACCATTGCTGGGTTTGTACCCCAAAGAGATCATAGAGAAAAAGACTTGTACAAACATATTTATAGCCTCTCTCTTCGTGGTGGCAAAAAACTAGAAAATGAGGGTATGCCCATCAATTGGGGAATGGCTGAACAAATTGTGGTACCAGTTGATGATAGAATACTACTGTGCTTAAAGGAATAATAAACTGGAAGAATTCCATGTGACCTGGAAAGACCTCCAGGAATTAATGAGAGTTAATGGAGCAGAGCCAGAAGAACATTGTACACAGAGACTGACACACTGTGGTAAAATTGAATGTAATAGACTTCTGTACTAGCAGCAATGCAATGACCCAGCACAATTCTGAGGAATTTATGGAAAAGAACACATTCCACATTAAGAGGAAGAACAAGATCCACATTCAGAGGAAGAACAACAGGAATAGAAACACAGAAGAAAAACAACTGCTTGAACATGTACATGGGTTGATAAGGACATGATTGGGGATGTAGACTTGAAATGACCACACCAATGCAACTATTAATAATATGGAAATAGTTCTTGATCAATAATATATGTTAAAACCAGTGGAAATGTGTGTCAGCTATGGGTTGGGGAACTTTGGGGATTGAAGGGGAAAGTAAGAGCATGAATCATGTAACTGTGAAAACATTTTCTAAAAAATAAAATAAGAAAAGACAAGTTATAGTCCTACAACAATAATAGAATATCCAATGTTAATAAGTCACTTATTGGTTTCAAAATATCTCATGTGAACTACTTCATTCAGTCTTTTTTTATTTAATATTTTTTATCTTTTAGAAAAGTTAACATGGTTACATGATTTATACTCTTACTTTCCCCTTCAACTCCTGACTTCCCCCCAACCCATAGCCGATGTGTATTTCCACCGGTTTTAACATGTGTCATTGATCAAGACCTATTTCCAAATTGTTGATAGTTGCATTGGAGTGGTAGTTTCGAGTCTACATGCCCAATCATGTCCGCCTCAACCAATGTGTTCAAGCAGTTGCTTTTCTTCTGTGTTTCCACTCCTGCAGTTCTTCCTCTGAATGTGGGTAGCATTCTTTAACATAAGTCCCTCAGAACTATCCTGGGTCATTGCATTGCTGCACTGTTATTTCCTCATTGTCTATACTGCCTTTTATCAGAATGTAATTACCTTCCCTGTCTTTTTTAATCATATCTATTTTTACTTTGGCTTTGTCAGAAATCATGATTGCCACTCCTGCCTTCTTTTTCTCATTTGAAGACCAAAAGATTTTGCTCAAGCCCTTAACCTTAAACTTGTGTACATCCACCTGCCTCATATGTGTTTCTTGTAGACAATATATGGTAGGATTTTGGTTTCTAATCCACTCTGCTATTTGCTTCCGTTTTATGGAAAACTTCATCCCATTCACATTCAGAATTGTAATTATCAGTTGTGTATTCCCCAACATTTTGGTATCTTCTCCTAGTTCTACCCCTTCTTACACTATTTCCTTTTAAACCAGTGTTTTGCTTTAAGCCAGTAACCCTTGTCCCTTCCTTGATTTACTTCCCGTTCTACCCCCTCCCTTATTATTCCCCTCTTTTTTATTTTTAAGGCCTAATGAATTCCTTCCCCCTTCTTCTTCCTTCCTTTTTTTGACCTCCCCACTCCCCTGCTCCCCTTGGTTTATCCCGTCTGACTTTCTCAGTAGGGTTAGATAGAGTTCTATATCCCAATGGATATAGCTACTCTTCCCTCTCAGGGTTAATTCCACTGAGGGTAAGGTTTAAATATTACCTCTTAATGCTCTCTTCCTCTCCTTCTTATAATAGTATTCATCCCTTCCCCTTCCCATGCCCTCTTTGGGTGTAATAGAATATCCTATTTTTCTTATTCATTCAAGTTTCCCTTGGTGTCCTCTACTATTCACCCCCCTCTTTCCCAACCCCCCATATCATCTTAGACCATATAGTACTCCAACCTCTCCTTATGAATAATTCTTCTAATTTCTATAATAGTGAAAACTATAATAGTGAATAGAGTTCACTACAGAGAATTACACATAACATTTCTCCACATAGGAATACAAATAATTGGATCTTATTGAAGCTCTTAAAGAGGCAAATTTAAAAAATAAGCGTTTTCTTTCTTTCTCCTGTTTCTTATTTACCTTTTCATGCTTCTTTTGATTTTTGTGGTTGGATATTGAACTTTCCATTTAGTCCTGGTCTTTTCTGTGCAAATACTTGGAAATCTTCTATCTTGTTGAATGCCCATACTCTCCCCTGGAAGTATATAGTCAGTTTTGATGTGTAGGTGATCCTTGGTTGTAGACCCAGTTCTCTTGCCTTTCTGAATATCATATTTCAAGCCTTGAGGTCTTTTAGTGTAGAGGCTGCCAGATCCTGTGTGATCCTGATTGGTGCTCCTTGATATCTGAATTGTCTCTTTCTGGCTTCTTGTAAAATTTTTTCTTTAACTTGGAAGCTCTTGAATTTGGCTATTATATTCCTGGGGGTTGTTGTTTCTGGGTCTAGTGTAGAGGGTGATCTATGGATCGTTTCAATGTCTATATTTCCCTCTTGTTGTAGAACTTCAGGGCAGTTTTGCTGAATAATTTCTTTTAGTATGGAGTCCAAATTTCTTATTAATTTCTGCTTTTTCAGGGAGACCAATGATTCTCAAATTGTCTCTTCTAGACCTGTTTTCTTGATCTGTCAATTTCTCCTTGAGATATTTCATGTTTCCTTCTATTTATCAGTCTTTTGGTTTTGCTTTATTTGTTCTTGTTGTCTTGAGAGATCATTAGCTTCTAATTACTCAATTCTAGCCTTTAGAGACAGTTTTTCCTTTTCAATCTGGTCATTTCTGGTCTTCAATTTACTTCCCTCACTTTCCAATTGTGAAATTCTGCCTTTTAAACTGCTATTTTCTTGCCTGATTTTGGTTTCCATTTTGTTTACCATTTCGTTTGATTTTGGGGCATCTTTCTCCAATTGGGAGTTTCTGTCTTCTAATCTGTTAATTTCCTTTTAAGCTATTTCCCACTTCTCTCATCAAATCTCTTCCATCTTTCTCATCATCTCAGATTTGAACTCTTCAAGAGCTTGTGACCAGTTTTCATTATTTTGGGAAGGTTTGGATATGATTGCATGTTTCTTCTCCTCTTCTGTTTGCTCTATTGTCTGGATTTTCTCTGTGTAAAAGTTGTTGAGTGTTAAAGATTTCTTCTTGTTGATCTTTCTCTTCTGGGGTTCCTGATTCTGGCTTGCCATTGTTAGCCCAGCTTCTTCTCAGCTTTATCCTCACGCCAAGGGTCTGTCTATGCTCTTTAGGCTCCTGAGGTCCCGGGTCTAGTTTTTTCAGGGTCAAGCCTCCTGGTGGTCTCCTGGCTTGTTCCTCTGCCTGAAGCTCCTTTAACAGTCTCAGGGAGCTGCTTCCACAGTCGTGCACCCGTCTGCACTGGGTCCCCACTTAAGGTCCAAGCCTGCACTCAGGAACCTTGTCCTCGCCTGCATCCGCACCTTCACCTGAGCTTGTGCTCAAGGTCAGTGTTCAAAGTCTGTGCGCTCTTTAGCCTCTTGGGGTCTTAAGTCTTGCTGCTCTCAGAAGCAGGCCCTGGAGTTGCCGATGACTTAATGCTTGCCCCAAACTTGCTCCCACTCTTTTGCGCTGGCTTTGGCTCTGTAGGTGGTGTGGGGGAAGGGGGTTGCTCAGCTCACGTTTTAGTGAGAGCTGTTTCACCCCTTTATAGCATGGAAATGCCCTGATTCCACATACCTTCAATGCTGCCCCGTGTTGTGGGGTCCCTTTGTTCGTCTGGATTTGTTTTTATGTCTTCTTGAGAAGTCCTATATGTTTCAGTTAGGAGAGGTTAAGCAGCAACTTTTTACTCTGCTGCCATCTTAACCAGGAAGTCCTTCATTCAGTCTTAAAAATCACCCTGTTAGGTAGATTCTATTACTACTCTCATTTTACAAATGAGGAAACTTGAGGTCAAGTAATTAAATGACTTGCTGATGGTTGCATACCTAGAGTCTGAAGCAATATTGGCATGCTTAGAATCAACTATTAGGAGATTACTCTCAACTTCAAACATGAATCAATAATTAATTGTTCATTAAGCATCTTCTATGTGTCCAGTTCTATACTAAAAGTATTGGAAATACAAAGACAATAGATTAAACACTCCCTGCTCTTAAGGGGTTTATATTCTATTTAGACATGTATAAAAATATACAGAATAAATACAAAATTATTGTATCAGGAAGGGCTTCATGTAGTAGATAGAAGGCACTTGACCTAGGTGAAAGGAGAGATCCTATGAGGAGAGAATGAAGAGAATCAATTCCACATATAGCAATGACCAGATCTCATGTGTACCAGAGTTCCAGGAATACCAGAGAAAAGGACAGTTCAGCACAGTCACGAGAGTAACATATAATGAGACAGCCAAGTTATGTTGAAGTTAGATCATGAACAGTCACCCAGAGGTGTTTATATTTTATCTTGGAACCAATAGTGAGCCATTGCTATTTCTACTCAGAGGAATTCAACAAATTGCTCTTGGACCTCTAGGTCATTTTTAACAACCTGAGTTCTAAAGAATTGGATGACATCTAAAATGGGGCTATGTTTTACATCTTACCAGATATGGCAAACTAGAATTGTTTTTGTGGTGCTATGGAGAAAAGACAATTGAGAACATTTTTCAGTTCATGATGAACACTGAAAACACCCGTGGCTTGCTAGTATGTTTTATTTCATCTTTAATGAATGAAGTTAAACACATGCAGAATTGGATCATGAGAGGATTTAAAGACAGACAATATCTGGGAATTAGGCTGCAACTACACTATCATCAAATAAACTTAAATATAAAATTTTCATTATTATTCTTTTTGTTTTGTTATCTATCCAGTTCTATAAGCAAACTATATTTGAGTATCTACTGTATGAAATACTATACAGACATAAAGCATAAAAAGAAATATGAAATTTGTTTCTTTTCAGATTATAGTCTTATTGGACAGACCACACACAAAATCTCAAACATATAAACAGAGGGAACTATTTTAATAAATATCAGTAAGTGCTATCAGAGTTCAGTGAAGATGGCAGTCAGCATAGACTAGAGTAATAGAGATCTGCTCTGGGCCTTAAAATTAGGATACATGAAGATGAATAGAAAAATAATCTGGATGTGGTGAAGATTATAAATTCTCAGAGGCAAGGATTAGTTAAGTCTGTTTAGGGAGTAGTAAGGAGGTCCAGATGAAGAGAATAATTTAAATTACAGAGAACTGAGAGATATGATTGGAAACTTAGCATAGGGCCAGTTTATGTAGGGATTTGAAAGATGGGCTACAAAATATGGATATTATTCTGTAGGCAAACAATCAGAGAATTCACTTTCCTGTCCACAGCTTTGGTGAAAAGTCCAACTTTGACACCATTCTGGGAACTCTCTGAGCATTTGTCACTATTATATCCTGACTCAGACTGTATGTGTTTGATTGAGCAATGAATTTGTGAGAGAGGTAGAGGATTTCTCTATGAATTCATCAGATCTTAATGCCAAGACTTATAGAATCATGGAATCATTTTGTTCATCAAGACCTCAGAGGTCATCCAGTGTAATCTTTCATACAACACAAGAATGTCTTCTATACCACTCAGCATCAAAAATCATCTAATTGGGGACAACTAGGTGGTTCGGTAAATTGAGAGCCAGGTCTTGATATGGGAGGTCCTCTGTTCAAATCTGTCCTCAGGACTTCCTATCTGTGTGACCCTGGGCAAGTCACCTAACCCCCACTGCCTAGCCCTTATCACTCTTCAGTCTTAGACCCAATACATAGCATTGATTCTAAGATGGAAGGTATGGATTTTAAAAAAAGAAAAGAAAAAAGAATCATCTAATCATTGTTTATATGCCTCTGGTAATGGTGAAATCACTATTAAGAAATTAAGTCGAATTAGGAAAATAATACTGAAAGTAAATTAAATTCTACCTCTCTCTGACTGCCTATCATTATGATTAGTTCTGTCCTCTACAGAATCACAGAATAAATTCAATTGAATTCAAATAGAGAAATATGCCTTCATAAAGTAAGCAAGACTTTATATGCTATGTAATACAAATACACTGTGTTAGTGATACAAATACACCATGTGCTAGTGATACAAATATTTAAAATGACAATCCTTGCTCTCAAGAAGTTTATATTCTATTGGGAAAAAGACAGAGGCAGGAAACAACATGAGACAAAAGAGAGATCCATAGTAAATGTAATAGGAAATTTTAAGAAAAAAGGGGACATTTTAAGTTGGAACACTTTTAGGAAAGGCATCATGGTAGAGGTGGGAATTAATCTGAAACTTGAAAAAAGACTCCTGAAAGGACAAAATGAAGTATGAATGTGCTGAAGACTTTGGATAGTCTGTGTGAAATGGTAATAATTCATCTTGACTAGAATATAGAATGTGTGAAGGGGATCAAGTTGAAAGAAACATAGAAAAGGTAAATTAGATAAAGGTAAGTAAAAAATGAAAATAGTAGTAGAAATATAAAAGATGACAGAGAAAATTGAATATTTCTGTTTACTTCTTCCGACTCAATCTCTAAACAACTTTTAAAAATGCCTCAAATCAGATTCTGAGTAGGATAACAAAAAAGCCTCATAGTATCTCATTTTTCCAGCCCAGACAGCTGAGGAGAACTGAAAGAGAGGTCTGCCTATGGAAAATTGGGTTAAAGCTTGCCAAGAGCATTAAGGAAGCAGAAATGACTATAGGGCCTGGTAGCATTGAAGCTGTAGCAGCAGGAACAATGATAGCAGTAAGAGCAGTAAGAGGACTAAATTTCTGATCAAAAATATATTGCAGAGGACCTATGTGGTAGTACTGGGTACAAGACCAGTTGCCATTTGGCACCACCTTCTCCCATGACCAAGTTTTGGGTCACAGTTCCAAGGCAGAGAGGAATAGTTATGGTCTGTGGTAGCAAGGAAGAGAAACTTGATGTGGGTATGGATGAAAGCACAGACAAGAAAGATAGTGATCATAACTTTCCCCATTTCCTACCACCTTGGAAGCACCAAAAACCTAAAAGTCCCCAGATCTAACTGGAGAAATTAAAGCTAGCCATCTCCCCCTTCCCTCCACCAAGAATTGAATAGAACATAACTCTAATATGAAGTCCAAAATTAAAAAAAGACTAGAAAAATGAGCAAATGACAATAACAAAAGAACCTGACCATAAAATGCTTCTGTAGAGACAAGATAGCTCAAAACGCAAACTCAGAAGACAATGACTTGAAAACATCTAAAAAGCAAAGCCTCAAAGAGAAATTAGCAAAGGAAAAGGACTAACTGCCACAGAGAAGGGGAACAGAGATGTTTGAGAAGGAAACTATATCCTCAACATAATGGGGAGTGGAAAAATATTTTGAAAAGATTCGAAAAAGGAGTATAATAATTTTAACAATTTAGTAGTCATAATTGTGATGCTGTGTAGAATGAAGTAATCTATTATATAGTGAATAGTGCTAGAATGGATGAGGAAGCACAACCCAACAACTTGCTGCATAGAAAAGGCACACTTAAAACATAAAGATTCAGTTTATCCTCTACTCAACTATCAAATTAGTCTCCTTAAAGACCAGGTTTGATAATGTCACTGCCCTCAACCCTAACCACTTAACAAACTCTACTGGCTTCCATGATCAAATAGATGTCTGACATTCAAAACCGTTAATAATTTGCCATGTCTATCTTTGCAGTCTTCTCACACTTTAAACAACTGTGTATACTCTGAGATCCAGTGACTCTGGCTTCCTTGCTGTTCTTCAAACAAGAAATTCCATATCCTGACTATTTTCATTGGCTGTTTCCCATGCCTAGAATGCTCTCCCTCCTCATTTCTGCCATCTGGCTTCCTTCAAGTTCCACCTAAAATACCACCTTTTACAGGAAGTCTTTCTACAACTTTATTAATTTTAATGTCTCTCCTATGTGGATTATTTCCAGTTTATCAGACATAGAGTTTGTGTGCAGATACTCGTTTGTATATTGCCTCTCCTTTTAGACTATGAGAGCAGAGACTATTTTCTACCTTTCTTTGCAGCCTCAGTGCTTACCCCATGTTGCCTGGTACATAGTAAGTGTTTAATAAATGCTTATTAAGTGACTGCCAATTTTAGGAACTGGGCTCAGCCCTGAGGATACAAGGATGAAAATAATAGTGCTTTGCCTTTGAGAAAGTTACATTCTATTAGGAGGAAAAAACAAACACAGAAAGATAATTTTTTATGTTTGTGTATATGTCTGTGTGTTTACTTATAGTATACATATATGTGCATATATATATATGTGTGTGTGTAATGTTTGTGTACATAGACAAAATTTCTATAGGCAGAGGGGTGGCAACCTGAGATTAGAATAAGATTCATAATAGAGGTTTTTAATACATATTTATTGATTTATATTAGCACCCCTTTTTAAAAATTGCATAAAAACCAAAAACTATTATATACTTATTACATATTTTACTTGAATTTAAAAGGAACATTTGCATTTTAATTTAATGATATCATGTTTTAAGTGCTAATCTTTTTCTATAAGATACCCCAAACAGCAAAATATGAGTGAATAATGTTCCTTCAATGATTTGATAATATTGAGATATTTTAGCTTTCTTTCAAAAATTTTTACCCTTAAATGATTTGTACAATATTTTCCTGGCTTAGTTGCTCTTCTCCCAATCTGGCATGTCATCTCCCTCCTCCACACCTTTACACCTTATATTTAGAAGGTCCTTAATACTTATTACCTTCTTTCCTCCCTAATAAACTTCAATGTTTTGGATGAGAAAGAAACCTTAGTATAGAACACTGACAGAACAGACAAAATCAAGAGAACAGCATGGTTTAGGGTTAGAAATCACAGATACATAGAAGCATGGTGTGGGGAAAGAGTCATGGCAAGAACAAGAGATACTTCTTTGTCTGCTACTATATCAGAGAATTGGAGGATAGGTAAATGAGCAGGAAACATTTGAGATAGGATACTCTTACCTCTTTATGAATAGCATCTGTATTCTGAATAAAGTAGAAGACAAGGTCATTTGCTGAGAGAAAAAAATAGAGTGAATCTGGGATCTTGACAAGATGCTTATAATAGCTGCTGTGAAAAATGTCATAGAGAGTAAGTAAATCAGTGATAAGTAAATAGACATGCTCTTACCTGTAGCTGTGAGAATCCAGATGAAATTAAATAACATGAATTTATAGTGTGTCCAGTACAAAAGATTTCATGATTTTCTTTGTCTTAGGAATAGACATGGAGAAGACAGGTGATAGGTCTGATAGTGTTGAAATTATTAAAGGTAATTCAGGGAAAACAGCTTGGTAACTAAACTATGAAATATTGTTCCAAAACCAAGAAAGCAGGGGAGAGAAACCAGAGTGGGAGTGATGAATAGAGAAGTCAGAATCTTTGTACAAAGAAGGTAATTTCAGAGTTTAAGATGTTGAAGGTAAAACAGTGTTGGGGGATGACAAGGTTCAAGTTGGGACCGCCCTCCTATGACTTGCCAAAGGCATTTCACATGAGTTGAAGTACTTGATGATTTGGGAAGTCAAGATCTAAAGAAAATAACAGAATTTTAACTATTTAAAACCAGGTATTAATTAGTTTTAAGAGGGAATAACACACTTGGTTGAGTGTAGAAATCTATCTTACTCTACAGGAAAGTAAGAAGGCAAGGGGACAAGAAAAATGTTGATGGGACTGATAAAATGGATTACAGATTGAAGAAGGTGATGGTTAGAAGCAAAATACTTTTGAGGATGGGAGAGAAAGAAAGTAGGATAAACAGGGAAGAAAATAAGATAGAGGGAAATGCATAGCAAACATAAAAATTTTATAGCAAGATTCTCTAATAAAGGCTTCACATTTCAATTTTATAGAGAACTGAGTCAAATGTATAATAATACAAGTCATTGCTGAAATGATAAATGATCAAAATATGTTAAATCAGTTTTTAGACAAGATAATCAAAGTTTCCTATAGTCATATGAAAAAATGCTCTAAATCACTATTGATTAGGGAAATACAAATTAAAATTATTCTGTGATACCACCCTGAACCTATCAAATTAGCTAATATAATAGAAAATGAAAATGATAAATATTGAAGAGAATGTGGGAAAATCAGGACACTAATGTATTGTTGGTGTAGTTGTGAACCAACATAACCATTCTGGGGAATGATCTGGAAGTTTGAATACTTTTTGACACAGCAATACCACTACTATATCTGTAGCCTAAAGATAAAAAAAAACAAAAAGGAAAAAGACCTATTGGTATAAAAATATCTATCGCAACTTTTTTTTGTGATTGTTGGCAAAGAATTGGAAATTAAAGGTATGCCCATCAATTGGGGAATGACTAAACAAGTTGTGATATGATTGTGATGGAATACTATTATGCTATAAGAAATGATGAGCAGGATGCTTTTAGAAAAACCTGGAAAGACTTTTACTTGAACTGATGAGCAGAACCAGAAAAACACTGTATACAATAATAATATCGCACAATGGTCAATTGTAGATGACTTAATTCTTCTCATCAACACAATGATCTAAGACAATTCCAAAGGACTTATGGTGAAAAAATGCTTTTTCATTTCTGGAGAAAGAACTGATGAGTCTGAATGCAGATCAAAGCATATTTCTTTAAACTTTATTTTTCTTGTTTGTTTTGGTGTGTATTTTCTTTCATAATGACTAATATGGAAATAAATTTTGGATGATTGCATTAAACCTATATCATAATGCTTGCCATATCAGATGAGGGGAGGCCAGGGAGAGAGGAAGAGAATTTGAAATTCAAAATATTTTTAAAAGAATGCTTAAAATTGTTTTTAAATTTAATTGGGAAAAATTAAAAAAAATTTAAAGAAAAAAGATGTGTAATCTCCCCCATTTTTATTTTCTCTTCATATCACTATTCCAATTCCAGCAGTGTTTGCTTCCTTGAGAATAGTAAGGACTATTTGCACATAATTTTATAAATCTCACTAAAACTATAATTTTATGTTAGTAGTGATATATAATACGTTTCCTCAGTTAAAATGATTAAACATGAACAACAGAGTTCTCATGCATGCATATTATAAAGTAGAAATCTTATTTCCCTCTTATCTTAAGTGTAAATGGCATACATAACAACTATCCCCATGGAGATTAATTTAGACATGAAAAAATATTGGGACACTAATGTATTGTTGGTATAGTTGTGAACCAACAAAAAATATTAAAGATACAACTGGATGTGGTGGCCCAGGACTGTAACCTCTGCTGTTAAAGGAGACTGTAGATAGTGGATCCTTTAAATATTGGGAGCTTTGAGTGCCAATAAGGCTAATCGAGTGCCCATACTAAGTCATCGTCCAAGAGTGGAGGGCCAGCAGGCTACCAGACTAGCCCAGGTTAGAAAAATGGAGGAGATTCAAGTTTCTGTCATGATCAACATTAACACTCCCGTAAGTGGCTGTTGCACTTTAACCTGGATAAGGTAGGCAGGTCCAGTCTCTAATGGACACGTTATAACCAACAAATAAATGAATGGATAAATAGACAGACAGACAGATAGGAGATACATAGAAAGATAGATGGATAGACAGATTAAAGTCAACAAAGACTTTTTTTCAAAAGATATATTTGAAACAAGATCAACAAAGAAAAAAGACCTCATTAGGAAAGATGATATAATGGTACTAATTATCTGCCATGATTCCCAAATGTCTTTAGAGATTTCTATTTCTTTGGAACCATATTCTCATTTAAACTATCTTGCAATGAGATCATGCTTACCTTGGTGTGATTTTTATTTTTTTCAATGTATTTTCTAATATCTGTGGACATGATCAAGTCTGCCCAGTGCTCCCCTTCCTATTTACAAACACCAAAATATGTTACTTCCATATCACCAACCAATTCTTCCCTGTAGGTCAGAATTAAGCCCTGGTACATGGTAGAGTGTGTGGCCCTTGTAGTGGAATAATTCACACGGTGATTGATTCCTCCAGATTTTTTGTTCACTTGTTTCACTTTTCAACAGTAATTTTGTTGTTGTGTGGCCCAGTGATTGCCAAGCTTGGGATTGAAATACCCTATCATTATTCATTTGATTTGTTACCCATCTTGCAAAGGGCTCTGTGGTGTATATTTATTTTTGAAATTAAAGGGAATTATGCTTAATTTTGTTTTGAAAATTTTGCAATAGCCTCTTCATATAATCAGAATTAAATAAGTGAACTAACCAGTGGATGTTGCAAAACTAGAGTTGAGAATTTCTGGTGTAGACACAACCTCAAAGTCAGAATGCACCCCCAACCCCCCTTCCTTACTAAAGCTCTGTTTCCAGAGATGCAGCTATCATTTCACAGACCCTCTTGAAATAAGCAGAATCAGAAACCAAACAAACTGGGAATGTGGTGGGTTCCATCTGTGATTCTCCATTGCCAACCAAAGGCAGCACAGCTGGTCATGGCAACAACTCATCCTCTGAGAATATATCTGTCCTGTGAGCCAGTCATTTCATCACTGACAACAGAAAGTGAACAAAGGTAGTCAGGCTGCAGTCATGGGAGACTCACAAGGAAACTTTTATCTGAGGACGAACTCCATGGATCATGCCAACTACTTCTTTGTAGGAAGGTGATGTAGGGCATACTGTAGAGCACAGAGGGGTGGGTGAGAAATTCCACTCCCTATTGGAACACGTTGGCCTGACAGAGTTCCTTTGGATTTTGTTCTATTGGGTCCCCCTCCCACTTTTGAGATGTGAAGTAATTCATGGTGATATATGGTGACTCCAAGTCATTTATCAGGATTGCATTTCTAATACTCACCAGCAGAGCCATTACAAAGATCTGAGTAAAGGATTATAGAATCTTAATGTACAAAAGTCCCTTACAAATCAGATCCAGTTTTTGCCTAAATAAGACACTTAACTATAACATCCCTAACAAATACAATATACAATATAACAAATACAATCCCTAACAAATAACAAATAAAATCCCTAACAAAAAAATAAAAAAAAATATCTGGTCTCTGCAGGAATACCTCCTATTCCATTTCTGGATGGTTTGGATTATAAATTCCTAATTGCATTGAATTTTGCATTGAATTGGTCTCCCTACAACTTCTACCACTTGTACCTCGTTTTACCTTTTGAGGCCAAGCACAGTATCTAAATCTCTTATGAATATAACAGCTTGAATATTTGAATATCTCAGTGTTTCTGTTAAGATAAAATGAGATATTTGAAAAAGTACTTTGTGAACCTTAAAATTCTCTATAAATATTAGCTATTTTGTTGTATTAATATATTATTACTTATTATATGTTCTGTTATATTGTTATATTACTATTATATTCAGGTATCTGCATTGGTAGAAGAATCTCCTTACCAGAGATTCCCTCCTGCCATTAAATAAAGTCTTATCTACTACACTCCTTAATTAAAAGAAAAAAAAAGTCTTGTGAAGTTATCAATGGGAAATTAAATAATAAAATAATCAAATGCCAATCCATTGAAATAGTAACAAATGCAAAATGTAAGTAAAAGTTTGAGAAGCTGATAATCATTAAATCAAACACAAATTATTTTTGAAATACATCTACTGACAAAAAAATTCAAATCAGAAAAGCTTTTCACTATGGACCTACCTCAGAAGTTCTTAGCCTCCCAGCTCCTCTTTGGTCAAGGACCCCTTTGGCAGTGTGGCAAAACCTAAGGATTTCTGCTCAGAATAATGTTTTTAAATGCTTAAAATAAAATGCATTCAGTTCTATGAAAGTGCTAGTTTTGAAAACATAGATTTGTTCCAGTGGGATCGATATGTTAGGGAACAATTAAGCCTGACATGAATTTTATATTTGCTCATGCATGGTTTTGTTCTGAAAGAAATGATGAGAACAGTGTCAGATAAACCTCTTTCTGTAATCTCACTATAATTCACACGTGGTAACCCTTCCACACTTCCATAAGCAAACTCCAAGTCTTTGTTACCATAAAGTGCTGTATTTATTGTATATCTTCTCGTGAACTATGGGCAGAGGACTGATCTGCTATCCCTTCCCACTCCCTCCCCGCTTTCTACCATGGCATCTGGCTCAAACCTGGAGTTACAGAAGCCTGTCCAGTTTACTAGTGCAGCCCAGAGCAGCAGCCTGAACCCGGGGATCCTGCCACTATTACCACTATCGATTATATATTTATGTATTTCTGAACCATGTAAAATGCATAAAGCTGTGCTAACATTTTAACTGGGTTTCAATCTTTATCTTTTTTTTTTAACCCTTAACTTTTTCCCTTAAAATCAATATTATGTGCTGGTTCAAAGGCAGAAGAGTGTTAAGGGTTAGGCAATGGGAATTAAGGGACTTGCCAGGAATCACACAGCTAGGCAGAGTCTGAGAAAAGATTTGAACACAAAATGTCCCATCTCCAAGCCTGACTCTCAATCCACTGAGCCACCTAGCTGTGCCCTGTTATCAATCTTTTTTGTGTATCACTGAAGGATTTTTTGAGTGCTGTACTCTTAACTCTCCATTTTCCTGATAAGCTCAGTGTTTTTTATTGTTTGAATTTGCATTAGTCGATGTTTTGGGACATTGCATATGTCTCATTATAGCAGAACTGACTGTACGTAGTATTACAAAGGAGTCAACACATTTATCAGTAAACAAGTTCATGGAATTCAGGTGAAGAAGACCTCTTGCCCTATACTGAACCACCTTAAATTATGGAGTAAATTTGGGATTTTTTAATGCTAGTCAGAGTGCATGCTCAGGAGGGGCTACCATGATGTTGAGATTTTGAGTATAGATCTAGTCAGTAGATTGTATATCTCTGACCTAAGACCAGTCTAGATGAGATCAGAATGTGATAACTGAGTTGGCTATAAGGAGATGGTTGCTTTGGTCATAGTAACTCTCAACTCACAGGATAATTGCTTCCCAATCTCACCTTGCCCTCTTCTACATCTGGATCTTGCTTGTACCGTTTTGCCTTGCCTAGAATGAATTTTCTATCCTCTCCGTTGAATTTTCTCTCTTTTTGCAATTCCCAGTTTGCATAGTGGATCCTCTATTGGGCTTCCTTGAATATCACTTTTAGTGATTTCTCTCACGTCAGATTTTTTTATAACTGTGTCTGGACTCCTCTTTGTCCTTATTAAATTCTACCTTGTATCATGCTAATTTTTATAAAGCCATATATTTACTATTAGATTATAAACCCTTTAGGCACAAAACATATGTTGCTCTTCATATTTCTGCCTCATTATGTCTTTGCCCTGCATAGATCTTCAATAAATATTTGTTAAATGAATTTAAATTCATTTTATCAGCCACCTTTCCGCTTTAGCCATGATATCTTCAGTTCTCTTGCCCTACAGAATGGGCTTTTGAAGTAATTTGGCACCAGTAGCTACTGACTTTAATTACCTTAGTTATAAGGGAAGATGCTACCTTCAACTATTTGTAAAGAAGAGGATTCCCTGAGTGTTTGGTAACAAGGGAGTGGAAATTGTTTGTGGGTGGTCCCGTTTGCATGGAAGCAGTACTCTTAGCCTATCCGGCTCAAAGTTTTTCAGACATCCTTTTTAGGGGTTGTAGCTAAGACTGGGAATCTGATTATGGTTTTGCAGTTGGCACATCTGTGTGAACAGAATCCTCTACTGCAGTAGTCTCCAAAGTGGGATACACCTCAACAGATTATGGGAAGAAATATCAGAGCTGCTATTTCTGTTTATTTTTTATTTAAATAAAAGAAAAAAATCATGTCTGTATTTGATATATAAATTGACACTAGAGCTCTCACTCAGTCCATGTGAATTATCCTGAGAAAAAAGTGAGAATTCCACAATGTGGAGAGGTTAACAGAGATGCCCACTTTCATTTCTTTATTTGAAGCATGCTCTAAGATATTACAGTCTGTATATATCCACTTAAATGGGTCTTTATTGCTTAAATTTCTTTAGGAAATTGGTGCTGATATCCTTTCTGTCATGTTTCTGGTTTATTAAAAAACATTAATAAGGTTTTAAATAGGTCAGTTTAGACTCTATTTAGTTGTACTCAGCATTTTTCTCATTTTTATTCTTCTTTCATCCTAGTTTTGTATTAATTTTGATCTTTACTCTTATTAGTCAATGGTCTGACTACACACAGAAAACTGATTGATATGGCTTCCACATTGTTTATAAGTTGTTTGTTTTCAGTTAAAACATAACCAGTGTCATTTTTGTCATTTGGTATGGCTCCTCTCTTCCTGTGTCAACACCTTCAAAATCTTTTGTTAAAAAAAGTATTTAAGATGCATAGGCATGAGCATTCTATATAGTCCACCTGCTATTGGCTTCTCTAGTTCCTTACTTGAATGCTATTTTCTAATTATATTTATTGCTATCCTGACCTAATCTGATCTTTCCATTAAAGGCATCCCATCTCAAAAGGGAGAAAAAAAGAGATTCCAAGCATAACAATAGCCAAGGAAAATGGATGAAGGCTTGAGAGTACAGTGTATATTTTGTGAGAAGAATTGTTCAGTTTCACTAGAGGATAGAGTGTATTGAAAGGCTGACTATCAATATGTTATAAAGGGCTATAAATGAAGGCCTGGGGAATTTGAATTTTACTCAGTCAATAAGGAACCACTAAGGAAATTTGAGCAAAGGAGTAAAATGATCATATAGAATTACAAGAATAATCCTTCCAATACAAGCAGTGACTTGCCAGATGGATTTGTGTGTGTGTGTATGTGTGTATGAGTGTGTTTGTTAAGGTGGGGGTACAGGGCAGGGGGTGGAGTGGATGTAGGAAGATATTATTATTCTAGTTATTCTAGTCCTCTTAATAACATCTTCCTACAATCTTGGATTTTCTAGACCAGGAGTTAGCAATCTAGAGCCCAAGGGTCAGATCCAGCCTTTTTTTGTATGGTAAAGAGCCAAAAATATACTTTTTACATTTTAAAATATAGTTTTATTGTATTTAAACATATTAAAGCTTTATGTATTTGGTTTTTGCATTTTAAATAAATGTACATAAAAGTTTTATTTATTGGGTTTAAGTACAATAAAACTGCATTTTAAGAAGCAAAAATTATAATTAGTTAATAGGTATATAATAAAAAAAAACCAGTGGGCCAGGTGTTTCTATTTTGCTGACCCTGATATCTGTACTAAAAAAAAGGAATTTGCTACATAGATGATAACCTCACCTTTTCTCAGAATAAAAATAATAACAACATTAATAACTGATATTTATATATTGTTTTAAAGTTTATAAAGGACTTTATACACATTCTTTCATTTGATCCTTAACATTCCGTGAGATTGGTTACTCTTATTCCCATATAGGGAAAGTCAGAGTCAGAGACTTGACCTAGGCCTCAAAGCTAATAGTTCTCTGAGATGCAATTCAAACCCAGGTTTTAATTGACTAATACATCATTTTATTTAAGAATTTTATTTATTTAAGAATAATAAGATGTCAGAAAAATTCACAATATAAAATTTTATAAACTTCACATGAAAGTTCAAAAGCCAACTCTAATTTTTAAACTGTCACCTGTCCCTCATCCTCTCTCTACTCCTTTTACAAAAACACATTCACTGCCAGAAGTTTAATAATTTTTCCTAAGGTCTTTTGTACATGGTTGAGAAAGAAATAGTATTTTCAAAACCAAATTAACCCCAGACATGGTGATGTATATAACTGCTAACAACAAGTTCATGAATATATGTCTAAACATTCATACATACAATTCATATAAACACAAACACACATGTTCAAATCACCTTTTTTTTTGCCTATGGGAAGGTGTTAGGTCTCTTAGGTACTATATGCTACCAAGAAGAGCCAGACTGGATTCCCGAATTTTCCAATTTTGGGAAAGGGTGCAGACAAGAGATTTTGGCTATCAGTAAACTTACTTCCTCCTCAGGTCACTAACCAAATCCAATTTATGATTTTTCTCTCTTCAGTTTTGATTGCCTAGCGTAACATGGCCAGCTTCTCATGTACCAAGTGACATATACTCAATATATTTAAATGTTAAGAGAAATATGGTAAAATTCATAATTTTGTACAAACTATCAAACTTGAAGTAATTCAAGCAATGTCTGCAGAAGCATGCCAAATTTATACAATTTTCTTAATCATAAAATCAATGCCCTAAACATTGATTTTCAAGAGGGATGGTTGTCAGATTTAACATAATGTTTATCAACAAATGTTCAAAACAACATCTAAAAAAGGCCAAATAGACAATTCATCTCTCAAAAATCTACCACTGAAAGGACTTTGATAGATTAACTGATTCATTCTGTTGTTTTCAGTCTAGAGCAGTGGTTCCCAAACTTTTTTGGCCTACTGCCCCCTTTCCAGAAAAAATATTGCTTAGCCCTTTGGAAATTAATTTTTAAAAATCTTAATAGCAATTAATAGGAAAGATAAATGCACCTGTGGCCATCACTGCCTCCCTGGATTGCTGCAGCACCCACCAGGGGGCGGTAGCTCCCACTTTGGTCTAGAGGATTCTGACAAATATTTCATATTGGAAATATCAGAGGTACTTGTCTGATCTCTTCTGCAATATCTTGGGGCATGTATGTTCCATTTTCTTCATTATGAGATATTTTCAGTGGTTTATAAGTGGTTATAAGAGGTACTTTCTTTCTAAATTTGAGCCCAAATTCCATGCATTGGTCACTTGAAATATTTCAATAGCCTCCTAATTGCTATCTAAACTTTCAATCTTCTCCCTCTCCAAATGATCTTACATAAAAATGACAAATTGATGGTCTCAAAACATTGGTCTGACCAGGTCACTGTTCTGCTGAAGAAGATCCAGAAGGTCCCTCTTGCCTTTAAATAAAAGCCTGTTTGGCATCTAAAGACCTCCATAATCTGACTCTAGCTTACCTTTCTAATCTTATCACATTTTATTCTGGTGCGTTCTGTATTCTAATGAGTTATCCATTTCTGTACACAAACTGTCCCCCTGTCTGTAATGTGTTCCATCTTCACTACCATCTTGTATAATCATTCATTTCCTTCAAAATTCAGCTCAAGAGGCACCTTGTACTTGAAGCTTCTCCTGAAACTCTCAATTATTAGTGTTGTGCTACTGCAATTTGATATGTATATATATATATATTTAATATTTACTTCTCTCATATTATTTCCTCAACAGAATATAAGCTCCTTGAGGGCAAAAACTGCTCTATATTTTTCATATATCCTTAGCACCTACCCCAGAATCTAGCACATGGTTATTGCCTAAGAAAGGCTTGTTGAGTGAATTAATATGGCACAGCTATTCCTGCACCCATAATGAATATACAGAGAAATTGTTTACATTTTTATGCATTTGTCCTATTATTGAATTCATTGTGTTACATGTTATAACATGTTCCTTATAGATGTCTTAATTCTTCTACCAGATGTTTGCTTGATTTGAGGGTTAATGGTCAGAAATGAGCATTCACCAAAGATATCATAAAAAGAAATAAAATGGTACATGAGAAATCACTTTTGAGCCTAAATATTTGAAAATTACCTTCCTAAGCTCTAAAAGCTCCCTGGAGTTTAATCTTAAATTGTTACAGGATTATATGATTAGTGATTATTTTATCATGGGGCTAAAGCTGAAGGGTACTATTGAGTCTAACACCCTCATCTTACAAATTAGGAAAGTAAAACACAGACCATTTAAAATTTCTTGTTCAGGGTCACACAACTAAGTATCTGAGGTGAGATTTGAACCCATGTCTACCTGACTTCAAATTTCATGACCTATCTATTTCTAAATGTTACTTCAAATCCAAAGAAAGGGTGAAGAGATGAAAAACAAACATAGAGGCAGTTGTCCAGAGTAGAATACTGTAAGGAGCAGACTAAGTTCAATAAGACAGACAAATAGGGAAGCCTAGGACTGAGTAACCAAGGAGAAAAATAATGGAGAAGCCATTAACATCTTATTAAATATGACAAAGAGATCAAGAAAAATGAATCTCAAGAAGAAGTCTTCGGATGTGAAGGTCATTTGTAACCTTGGAAAGAAGAGGTTCGGAATGATAAGAATAAAAAAAAATAGGTGAGTAAAGTGTTGAAAAGGGAGTGGGGTGAGAAAGTAAAGGTAATTAGAAGCATTAATGCTTGCCCAGTTAGTTTCCAAAGGATCAGTTTCCTGAAGAACTTCTCCTTTGATTAGACCCTTGTGACTATGCTATATGGAGTAGAGCCTCTGAACTACCAACATTTTTATAATAATAAACTGAATCCTGTAGTATAAGTACAAAGAGTGAAATTCAAACAATCTACTTCTGACTAATACTTACACATAAGTCAAAAAGTTGTGAAAAAAGTCCTTTATAAAGAGCTGTACACATTTATATTTTGATTATGATATCAGAATCTACTGATTTCTCTATTTCTCTGACCCCCACACTCCTATCTTTGGTGTATCACTTTTTTTAAATGTCTCTCCTCTCTCTGTCTCTCTGTCTGTCCATCTCTTTCCCTCCTCTCTCTTTTCTCTGTTTCTGTCGGTGTGTCTGTCTCTCATTCATTTCCTCTCTTCCTTCCCCACACAGTCAGATTTATTTCTCTACTTTCCTTTCACTTCTTCCCTCCCCCCCCAACTTCTTCTACATTTGAAAGGCTCTTTGCCTTTACTGGAAGTAATTTATAACATGAACACACATGTATTTTTAGTATGTATTGAATGATGTTTTATTTATGCCATTCCTAATTTTAAAATCAGGTGAGTTGGATTTTGGTTATTTCCCTCAAAGAAAAGCCACAGACTCTATATCATTTTATCAATAAGATGAAGGACTAGACATTTTCTCCAGTCTCCACTAACTCTCAAAAAAAGAACCAAAGGGGAATTGTGCATGAGAGGTGGAGCAATTACAGCTATTTCCAAAGGTCAAGAAAACAAAAAGCCCAGCAAAGTAGCAGCCTTATGAATTAAAAGTGTAGGACACTAATCCTTAACTTGCTCACTCTGCACCTTAACCTATCAGTCTCCATGGTCCAGAAGGATGCTGAAACCAACCCACTAGCTTTTTCTTTGGGACTCATTTAGGGATTTCCTTCTTGCTGCAGCATTTGCAGGTACACACTATCTCTGCCTTTCCTTCAGCAGCCTATTACAAGTAGCAGAGGACCTCAACTCTGCCCAGCCACATGTGGAAGATGTAGAAGTATGAGGGGCACACGTCCCTACTGCTTAGACAAGCACTTAGTCTAGAGAATCCCAGTGTAGCCAAAACTCTAATCAGAACAGTCATTCTGTCCTTTTCCAAATCTGTAAAAACTAGCATATACTTACTCAACCTTTGCAGAGAACAAAAGATCAAAGAAAGTTAGGGCAGGGGTTAGTGTGTAGAGTCACACTGGAACTGAAGGAAAAGTGACTGTAAGTTCTGATGGACAATCCTATTCCCCCAGAAGCTACTTGTGCCAGAGACTAATGATGAAGAAAAAAAAATAATTTCCCTATAAGGTAGAATGCTAAGAGAACTTTGAATCCTAGTCCCATGGGAAATCCCACCATTAAAGAGGGAGGGACTCCAGTGTGTGATAGGAGAATATAAAGGGGAAAAAAAGAATAAAACCAAGATCTCAGTAGGAGAAAAAAATCAGTTAAAAACCTAGAACTCAAAACAATAAATGAACAGGGAAGATCTAAAATTAGAATACAACACGAGTACCTAGGCATATTAAAATACTGCAAAGTCTTTAAAAAAATATTGTAAGACAAAAGAAATGCAACCAACACCCAGAAACGCAGAACCCTTTTAGTTCTCAGGAGAGCATGGAACCACAGAAATTCCTGCAGTGTTCAAAATAGAAATTAGATTCTTTAGAAAAGGAGCTAGACATAATTAGCAGATAGAACAATGTTAATCCCTGATGCAAAGTCTTTCCAGAGAAGAGAGAAAAAACCCTAGACTACTGGGAATACAGATATATGTACTGAATAAAATACAATGTTGGAGGTGAGAAGCAAAAAGCAGTAACTTTAAAAGAACATTTGGTCAGTCATTATATAATCAAAATATATTGATCTTGAATATAGTTTACCTGGAAAAAAACTTAAAGATCATTGGAGCCCCAGAAGAAAATGACAACCCATAACATATGAGCACTATAGTTTAAGAAATAATACTTTTAAAAAGCACCAATCAAAAGAATCTAGAGCTCACCTCCAGAAAAAAAAATCTATGCTACAAACTTCAAGGCACATAGTAATTAAATTGAACAATTCTAATGACCAGCTCCCCTCCCCACCAAATTCTGCAAGCAATCAAGAGAAAGACCTTCAAATATAAAGGAAAATAAATTTGAATAAGAATATTCTGCACCCACTAGAAACCACAGAGAGGAATGGAATAAATATATCTTTAAAATCAGAAAAGCTCAAGATGTAATCCAAAATTACATGCCCTGAAAACCTGAACCTAATCATAGATGAAAAGATGTACATTTAATAAAAGAGAGACAAAGCAGTCACGAATAGAATATTGGACTTGAAAATATCCCAAACAATAGAAATGAAGAAAAGTTAATAAATACAACTACCAAGGAAAGCAAGAGTAATGAAATAAATTTCTTCATTTCTAGAGACTATTAAAATGAACGACACTCTGGGTCCTATAACTGAAGATCCTTGTGACCTCTCAAAACTCTCCAGTATAAGTTTTACATGCTGAGGCAGCTGGATGGTTCAGTGGAATGAGAGCCAGGCATAGAGACAGGCAGTCCTGGGTTCAAATGTGACCTTAGCCACTTCCTAGCTGTGTGACCCTGGACAAATCATTTAGTGAGGGTTTAAAAATTTAAAAAGATTAAAAATAAAGTTTGACTCTAACTCTACTGTCTAGGACACCAAGAACCTTTAATGAGGTAACAAAGAGTTGAACAACAGAGGTTAACCCCTAATGCTTAACAATCTCTCTCAGCACCACTTCTCCACCCATCACCAAAGGTTGGCAGTATAACTCGACTTATAGATTGAGCTCTGGATCCACAAATCACTTCCCTACCAATGAAGCTTAAGGTGCAAAATGGTGTACCATGTGAAAAAAGAGAGGAGAATGTAGAATGTATCCTCATCAGGAAATAAAAATAACTCCTATAGTCTCTTGGAGAGATAAATGGTGGGGTTTACTACAGGATCCCCAAATGATGCACCCTCAAAACCTAAGCTTAATCAATCTTGGATGAAAAAAAGACAGACATTGGGTAAAAGAGGACATTTCATACAAAGAAAACCAGAGAGTAAGAAAAAATATTTGCTTTACAAATTCTCCAAATCACAAAAATACAAGAAAGGTGAACAACACCCAAGGAAAGCACAAGTAACTAAATTACCATGGAGGGGGACAAGAAAGAGAAAAATACCTTTGGGGTTAAAAGCAATAGCATCAACAAAATAATAGAGGAATTCTTAAAAGATTTTTTTTAACTGTTGGAGTCAGATGGATGCAGATCAAAGTATACTATTTTTCACATCAGTGTATTAATGGTTTTATTTTGGAGTTCGTGTGAATGTACTCTTAAAACAATGACCAATATGGAAGTGTGTTTTGCATGATAATAAAAAGTAAAATTAAAAAATTTTCTTTCTAAATATAGACAACGAGAGAAGGTCAAAATAGGAATTTAAATGGAAGAACTGATTGATAGTGGATAATCATGCTGGAAACATCAAGAACCAAACATTTAGAGATAAATTAATGATTGTGTACCTATGTGATTAAACTTCAGAATAAGTAGGTGCATAATAAAAGAAGGGAAAGGAAGAAGGTAGAGGTGATATGAGATGTATCTTGCTCAGGAAGGGAAAATAACTCCCATAGTCTTTTAGGGAGGTGAATGATGTAGCTTTACCATGGAATTCCAGAATTTACAGAATGCTAACATCTGAACCAGCAGGACAGATACTACTGAGTTTAGGTTCTAGTTAGTAAGATTGAATAGTTAAAAAAGAAAGTTACTAGCCACATTCAGAGGATGAATTGTGGGAGGAGAAACAGAAGAAAAAGAAATGCTTGAACACATGGACTGAAGGGGATATTATCGGGATTGTAGACACGAAATGATAACTCTAGTCCAACTATCAATAATATGGAATTAGGTCTTGATCAATGATACATGTAAAACCCAGTGGAATTGTGTGTTGGCTAAGGGGGAGGGGGGGTTAGGAGGGTTTGGGGAGAGGGAAAGAACATGAAATATGTAAGTGGGGGAAAATAGTCAAAAGAAAAAAAAAAAAAAAGAAAGTTACCAGGAGTTACGGCTTGGGGCCATAATCCAAATGAGCAGATAGCATTTTGGAGCATGCTACTTAACTCAGTTCATATTTCCTGTACTTGTCCTGGGTGCAGAAATCACTAGTTATGGGCCAGATACCATTTCTATTTATGCTCAGTTTTATAAATCTAAAAAAGTGGAGATTTCAGTTGTTTGTGGAGTGTGAAGTGGAATAGTTAACAATCAGTGTTTTGGATAATTGGCTAAAGCAGATGAACGGCCAAGAAAAATTCAGGTCAAAATAACCTTTTATTTTCCTCATTTTAGACTCACCTTTGTAAAATAGGTATAACCTTGATAATGTATATAAATCAAATTGGGGTAAATAAGATCATGGTTTAAATAGATGAAAAACCTGCTGTTTAAAGGATGCTTTATATTATATACCTGCCCACAGTACTTTTGGTGAATTGATTGTATAAATCTTTTGTAGGGAAAAAAAGCACCTCTCTTAATTTATTGTTTCTTTTGTAAATTTGGATTTTCACCAATTAGATTTGCTTGTAGCAATCTTAGGATAATGAAATGACTCCAACCTCCCATTCTCTTTGAGCGAGTGCAGCAGTGGAAGCTTTATTATTTCAGAGTAACTCCCCTTGTCCATGCAATTCATAAACACTATATTCTTCATTAAGCCCCAAACAAATCCTCCCTCAGGAGGTAGAAATTGCTAAGCTGTTCCTACATTCAGTTTGTACAGCAGGGGATGACCTCCTGGGTGAGGCTGTACACTGGAAACACTGGAAGCGTCAAGTGTTTTCACATTAATATCCAGAAAAGTGAAGGCCTGGGGCATGGAATGAATGCTCAATTAACCTGGCAGGCTGAAGGAAGGTGAGAAATAGTCAATAGCCAAGGGGAAGAGGGGGAAATCAGTAAATAGACTCCTCCATGAATGCATTCAGTCCATTGTGGTGGGATTGCAATGGTTTTTGTGCCATGGATGTGAGTGCTAAAGGATGCATTTTCTTTTGGGGAAAATTCGTAATACTGTGTTTCCAAATGGTATCTGTACCATCTGCTCTTTATTAAATAGACCATTTTCCTCAGCACAAGGAAATGCTAACTACTAATTTGGGGTATGATTCTTCATCCCCCTTATCAACAGTCTTTTTGTTGTTGTTGTTTAACAAATAAGGAATATGGATTGACTGGTCTCTCCATCAAGTCTGAAATTAATTAAATTATTCATATCTTTTACATCATCTTCATTTCCAAATATATGATTCCCTGGCCCATCCAGAGAGCCATTCCTTATTTAAAAAAATACAAAAAAGTAAAAGTTCAGCTCAGGAAAATTTGCCAGTTTAGTTAGATAGCCCCCACACTTAACTTCTCAACTCTATAAAGAAGGGAGAGAGGGAAGAGCATTTTCTTATGGCTTATTAGGGCCTAGATATGGTCATTAAAATCATACAGCATTGAATTCTTTCTAGTTGCTCTTCTTTCCACTTCCATCATTATAGCTATTATATACTTTGCTTTCTTGGATCAGCTTATTTAATTTTGCATCAACTCATGCTTCTCTATCTTCTTTATATTTATCATTTCTTATGGGACAGTAATATTGTAACAATTACGTGCCACAATTGGTTTAGCCATTCTCTGTGCCTAAATAATGGTCTTATAATTTGTTGGAATCAAACATTTAGGCTGAAAAATGTTTATTCCTATATCACATGTGGAAATCATAGCATAGTCAATGATGCAAAAAATTCAGACTTGCTTTCTTAATGGAAATGTTCTATGATAATATTTTCAAATTAATAGTAAGAACTGAAATAAGACTGCAGTATTTTCAGAAACTGCTGGAGTATCATAGGTGAGTATAAGACCATAAAAATTATCTTTGATAACTTCCATATGAGATTGTTGTAAAATACATCTACACACACACACAATCAGAATTTTCATTTTCCTACTAAACTCCCTTTAAAGTGAAGTGCTTTCTCCTCTGTGAAACCTTTCCTTGTCCCTACTTCCTCAAAATTCCTTTTATTTATCCTCACAACAGACTGTGAATTCCTTGAGGGCAAGAGCTGTTTTATTTTTTTCTCTTTGTATATAGTCACTGACTTGCATATAGTAAGCTTAATAAATTCTTGTTAGATTGAGTTGAATTGTTGGCAACAGATTAAATGTGTGACATATAAATATTAATGCACAAGAATCATGTCAGTTTGTCTACTACACTTGTGTAACTTTTTTGTAGAGGCTGTGTGCGATATGCTCTTGGTGGAATTGTGAACTGGTACACCATTCTGGAGAGCAATTTGGAACCATGACCAAAGGGCCATAAAACTGTGCATACCCTTTGACCCCATAATACCACTACTAGATCTGTATCCCAAAGATGTCAAAGATAGGGGGAAATGACCTACTTATATAAAAATATTTATAGCAGCTTTTTGTGGTGGCAGAGAACTGAAAACTGCAGAAATGTCCATCAATGTCAAACAAGTTGTGGTATATGAATGTAATGGAACATTATTGTGCCATAAGAAATGATGAAAAAGACAATCACAAAAAACCTGAAAAAATATGAAACAACACAAAGTGAAGTGAGCAGAACCAGAAGAACACTACGTAGTAACAGCAATAATGTACAATGATCAACTGTGAATGAATTAATTATTGCCATCAATGCTAGGATCCAGGACAGTCCCAAGGGACCATGATGAAAAAAGGCTACCCACTATCATAAAAGGAATAGATAGAGTCCAAATGCAGATTTAAGCATGCCATTCTTTACTTAATTTCCTTCATAAATTTTTCTTTAGTGCAAGTAATATGTCTCTTCTTCCATAACATAATGGACATGGAAATATGCATTGTATGATAGCACTTGTACAACATGTTATGGTACCTGCCATCTTACGGAGTGAGGTATGGTGGGAAAGAAGAAGAGAACATGAATCACAAAATGTCAAAAAACAATTATTAAAAATTGTATTGACACATAAAAAAATTAAATTACATTTTTAAAAAAGAAGTCAAGTGGGAGAATTTGATTTACGTGCCCTGACAAAGGCATAAAGTACTTTTAGATGGATATAAAGATTCTTAACTGATACTCATTCTGTTTTTAAAATCACTTTTCCACCAGAACAGGTTTAAGAAATTATAATAACATGTTATGTACAAGTTTGATGTACAAATAAATTCTATATGAAAAATGACTAAGGAATGCAGTTAAATTGTTTAAGGTTATCCAGGAGTGTAAAAACAATTCAAGTGCACACTGCAATGAGAGTGAGATTATAGTGTCATCTTTAAATATGAAACATGACATATTTCTTCCTTTGGGTTATTAAAACAGTAGCCATTAATAAATTTAAGTAAAATATTTAATAAAGCTTCTTATAATGGGAGGATGTGAAGAAGATGATGGTACAATGAGTGGGATTTGGAAGTTATTGAATGACTGGATTCCCTAAAAATAGTAATTATCATCACCAACCAATTATCATCTAAAGGAGTACTACAGTGCTTTGCCTTCAGTGTCCTTCTGACCAAAGTTTTATTAATGACTTAAAATAAAGGTGTAGATTTCAAACTTATCAAAGTTTCAAATGGCAAAAGATGGTAGAATGGATAGAGAACTGGCCTCAAAGTGAAAAAGACTTGAGTTTAACTCTTAACTTTTGATACATATGGTCTGCATGACTGTATAAGTCATTTAATTTCTCCATGATTCAAGCAGTTCAGATCACAAGCTAGACAACAATTACTAACCACATTAGTAGAGGAAACTTCCTTACTAGAAGACCTACACTGAGGAAATCACAAATCCATAGCAAATAAACAAAAAAGCAAACAATTAATTATATTAGGTCAAATAAATACAAAGTTAGTTTTCACTGGATGACAAAATCATAATCCCAAATCCTCAACATATTGGAATTAAGTTGATAAAATTGATTAAATAATACAAGTTAATTCAGTTCGATTCAATAAATATTTACTAAGTGCCAACTATGTACCAGGCACTGTGCTGAGGGCTCAGGTTATAAAGAGATACAAGATAGTCCCTGTCCTCAAAAAGCTTACAATCTAATGAAAGAAGACAAACACAATAAAGGAACTGGAAAGGGACAAGGAGGGAAGGACACCATTGGATTACTCCACACCAAGGTAGCTTGTTCCTGGAGTTCAGATGACACAAAGTGGGTGATGGAAAGTGGAGTTAGCAATGAAGTCCAGGTTCTGCCATCTATATTGGAAAACTTTGAGTGGAGTTTAGTGTTTTATACTCCCATCTTCTAGTCAGGGAAGAGAGGAAGTTGAGGGAGTTGGGAAGGTAGTGTTATATCCAACGCTATATTAAACAGCATAAAAAAGATATTTCTGTTGATCAGCTTATTTTGAGAGGAGCATCTTGATCTATGGAGTTTGGACCAAGAAGATGGAAAATGGAGTAAAGTCCTTCATTTAGGTTCCAAAAGTAAATTGCAGAATATAGGAGCAATATGACTTGAATTTCCATTTATGTGAAAAATATTTAAACTCTTAGACCTTTAGGAACAACTGAATTGGAGTCTAGCAGAGAATTGAATTAAATTTCTATTACCAGAACTTATTGCTATATGTTAGACAAGTCACTAGCCTCTCTGAATCTGCTTTCTCATCTATAAAATTGCCATAATCCCCAGATATGGGATCTGGAATGGCAGGATATCTACATCATTAGATAGTTATGAATATAAAATGCTTCTTAAGTTTCAAAGTATAATATTAATGTTATTACTATTTATAGTATGAGCAAAAAAGCTAATAAAATCTCAGGCTAAATCAATATTAAGTGTAATGCCAGCACAAAGAAAATAAATCTCCTTCTATTCTGTACTTGTCAGATGGCATGGAATGTTGTGTTCATTTTTGTGCACCATATTTTAAGAACATCACTGACAAACTGGCATGGGTTGAGAGGAGGGGAAACTGAGAATCATATAATCTTAGAGTAGGAAGAAGTTGAACTTGAAACCATGTCATTTAAATATTATTTGGAAGAATGGTAAAGTTTACTTTGGAGAAGAGAAGACTTAGATAAGGACATACCATCTGTTTTTTAATATTTAGAGGGTCATGCTATGTAAAAGGCATTAGATTTACTTTTTTCCCTCTTGAGGAGTCAAGTAATTTTCAGGTAAGCAGTTCTTAGCTCAGAATGAGAAATAATTTTCTAAAAATTAGAGCTGTCAAAAATGCAATCTAAAGTGGTTGAGCTCCCACACCTGTTCTTCCTCCCCGAAACCTCCAGTCATTCCACCACTCCATGCTTTCCCAATCTATCATCCCTGCTCTCACCTACCTTTCCTCCTTTTGATGGTACAATTAAATAGTTAAAATTTGCTCTTTCCTATATCTTTATCTGAGAGGAATAAACAGTGTTGAGGAGTTAAGTGGGCTCTCAGAAATGATGGCATCTTGATGGTCCAGCAGCACTCCATCCATGTAAGGCTAGTCTTCCTCACCCTCATGTTTGCCCCAAGGATTTGTTTATGTTAGGTTAAGATGTAGATGTATGTGGGATATATACATATATATATATATATATATATATATACATTCTCTTTGAATGAGAAATTTAACTTTGACTAGAAATATGATTTTGATATATGTCTCCCTTGCTTATGCGTCGTCCAAATGGAATCATTGGGTCTACTCCTCTCCTTAACCTCACTCAGATCATGCTGTTTTCTTAAGAACAAAGCCCCTTCCTCTTCAAACTCTATTCATTGTCTATTCATTGTCATCATTAATTACACCTAACAAACATTTGACATTTATCCATTTTTTGTTTATAATTGGACATGGTACATATATGTTAATAATGTAAGATAAGTGAAATCCAATTGGGAGTTATACCACTTAAATGAGCACTAGACACTTTGGGCATTTGGGAGTGCAGGTCAGACTTTTGTCTTTCCTTCTCTCTACTCCTTCCTAAATAAGGCAGGAGATCAAGTAGGGCCAAGAATTAGTATCCCATTAGTTCTGATTACCCATCATAGGCAATAATAGCTCCCCAAATCCCTAGAGAAATTGGGGAAGAGATAGGCATTGAAAGATTAGATACCTTGCTTTGGGAAATTTGATAAGGAAGCAATATGGGGGGAGATGGATGGGGAGAATAGTTATACAGTAGTGAAGGCCCAGTTAATATGTGATAACAAAAACTTGAAATGAACCCAATCATCATGGTTGCATGACATCCTCCAGCAGAGTTCAGCAGTAGAAGAGAAAGTATATGATGAGGAAAAGCCAGATTTGGGATCTAGAAAGATATAACTATTGATACCATCTCTCTTCCATGTTAGAATGATCTGTTGCATTCTCATTTCATTATATATTTAGACTGTTTTCCTTTCCTCTTTTCTGCTCTGTAAGTTACATTTTTAATTCCAGTGTGCAGATTTTGTCTCTTTTAGTTTCTTTGATTATTTGATAATCTATACACAAGATAGTACTCTGAAGAGACAGCCAGATTTTCTTTCCTTTTATTTAGTACTAGATGGTCATTTAACTCTTTCTAGTGATTTAAACTTGTTTGTTTTAATTCAGGTTTTTTTAACAACCATATTTGCATATTACCAACAATTCCCAATACTGATTTCTGAAAATGAATGCTTGTATATCATTAACTGTACAAATGACATGTTTTCTACTCATTTAGGAATACATTTAGCTTCATAGGATGCTATCTTCCTTTGCTTTTCAGTATAGCTTACCCAACTCTTTCCTTTAATTTCATGCTAAACCTTGGCAATAATATTTCTGAGTGTTTTAGTCATGAAGTTTCTTTATGCTTGTGCCCTGTGTAGTCTGTCAATGTGTGCTTTGTTCTCTAGTTCCAATTCTCCTGGGCAGTCTTTTTTGTTTCTTAAAATTCTATATTCTAGCTTTGTGTTTCAACATGTTTTTCCTGAGATATTTTTGACTCTCCAAGTCCCCTTGTAATTCCTATAATTCAGATGAGTTGGTTTTCATTGCAGAGATTTTATGTATTCTTCCAATTTGGCTGTCTTTTTACTTTGCTCCAATAATTCTAATATCATTGAATTTAAAAAAAATTCCACCATTTCTGTTTTTTAAAAGGTGTTCATTGCCTGTGCTATCATTTATTCTCCCCTTTTCAGTTTTTATTAAGAGCTTTACTTTTACTCATCAATACCTCCTTTAATTATTTTAGGTCTCTTAATGATTCTGGTAGTTTTTTGGCCACACTTCTGTTTTTTCAGGTTCTAGCTTTAATTGCTGCAAAACTGTTTTTTTTTCTTCTAGAGATTTCAACTAACAATCTCTTAAGCCTCTTCCTTCCCTTTTCCCTTAGCCCAGGATAGCCCAGGATTTCTTCTTTACACTAGATTTTTTGCCCTATTGGATTATTTTCTTAGTCTCCCCCCTAGTTTTTTTCTGAGGATTCCATTATTTCTTTATTTTAATTATTTATTTCCTTACACACATTTTATTTATGGTGCTTTTAAGTAATTTTGCCCATTTCTGTTTTAAAGTAGAAAGTTAAATTTAAAATTTAGAAAATATTAACTTTACAATCTCTTTGCTGGAAACTGTCCCAAGGAAAGTTTTTGAACATAGTAAAACAGTTTTTTTAATCCACAAATATCCGTTGTTTAAAATATTCAAGGTTATCAGACTCTGTATGTTAGACGGACAGCACACTATTTACTAAAAATTGGGTTAGTCAGCAGTCTGCGAATATGAGTTGTATTGATTAGCTGTTTTGTGAATACAATATGTTGAGAGTGGTTTCATGACAGTGGCCCCAATGCATTGTAAGATCCTTGCAGCCTTTCTGAATCTTAATTCAATGCTGCAAAGATCCATTATTTCACTGATATGTGTATTTTCCCCATTGATGTAAATCACAATTCCTTTATGTCTGAGTGTAACAGCCTTTGGATTTGCTATGACTTTTTTTAAAAAAGCATCTCTTGATAAGCAAACTTTTGGTGATGAGCCTCTCCATACTTAGCTAGATTAATCCTCAGGCTGTACATATAAACACTGCATTTCCAGGCCTATAATTAAAACCTATCTAAATTGACAAATCCTGTTATAGCTTAAATTCTGAAACTATTCCAGAACCCAGAGTCATCTCAATGCTATGAAGAAGTAATTGGAATTCAATGAAAGATCTTCTGAATTATCCAAGACCAAATTATATTCCATTGCTTTCTACTTTCATCAGAAATTGATAAATAATCTGATTATTTATGAAAAAGAATATTTGACAAACCAAAAAAATAATTCCCTAACCATGCTAGAAACTAGAATTTAATAGTTTTAATGGGCATTTGTTCTTATATCTTGTAATAATATCTTTGGTTTTTGCAACACCTGGATTTCTTCTTGTATCTCTCATTGAGAGCTATTCCTTTTAACAATTTTTTAAAAAAAGAAAAAGAAGACAGAGAAAAAAGATTCTGTGAAACCAATCAATACTTCAAAAAAATCTGACATTATATGCAATGCTCCACACGTGTAAATCCTAAACTTTGCAAAGGAATAGGGTATAATGTCTCCTTTTCTCTTTTCCTTGGAGCTAAGATTGCTCCTTATAAGTTTATAACATTCATTTTTGCTGTTTGGTGGTGGTGGTTCTGTCCATTTATATTGTTTTATTCATTATTTATCTCTTTTCTTAGTTCTAATTATTTTACTTTGCATTTGCTTATGTAAATCTTTCCATGCATCTTCATATTCCTCAAGCTCATTGTTTCTTACTACATGTATTACAATTTGATTAGCCCTTCCCCAGTCAAAGAGCATTAATGTATGTATCTAGTTATTTGCTCTCACAACAAGAACCCACATGAATATTTTGGCAAATATGGATCCTTTCTTTTATCAATGACCTCCTTTAGGTATATCCCTAATCCCTTGTGTCCTTATGATGTCTTTCCAAATTGCTTTCCAAAATGGTTGCACCAATTCAGAACTCTACCTACAATGTAATAGTATTCTGATTTCTCCACAATCTCTTCAACATTACCTAGACATATTTTTCCTCATTTTTGCCATTTGTTGAGTGTGAATTGATATCTGAAAGATGATTTGCCTGTGTGGTTCTATGACAATATATGATCTAAAGAATTAAAATTGAAAATGAAGCTAAGAACAACTAAGCGATAGCTAGTGGGCATGCATAGGTTGCCAGATTATCAGTGATAAAATGACCTAAGGAAAATCACCAAGAAAATATATACTCAAGAAGAAGTTATACTAAGGTAATGTAGCAATTGTATAAAATAACAAATGAACAAGTGTAGGGCTAAACAATTAATTATAGAATATTAAAAGTACCTCAGGAAAAAGAAGAAGGCCTTCAACACATTAATGCTTCCAGGATATGAACCATAGTGATACAAGCTGAAAAGGCATTAACAGTGTAAGGTGTATACACCTTTGGGAAGAGTTTCCACATTGATGTGACCATAGGAATTTAACTGTTTTTGCATTTGTACCATGGAAGTCACTAGCAACACAGCTCCTAAGTTCTTAATGGCAAGTATCTTTGTTCATATCTATCTCTAATTTTTAACTTTTACTGTGAGCCAAAGACTCCTATCTATTTTTCATCAGCACACAGGCAATTGTTCCTGGGCCTTTATTTTCAAAGGAGAAAGTCTTAATTTGACTTAACTTAACTTGAACCTAATCCAAAGAGAAAACTTCTGGCCAACCAATATTATGATAAAGAGAGCAGAACCCAAGATGGTGGAGAACTGGCCAGCATCCAGCTAAACTAGAGCACTCTTGTACTTATAGGGGAACAAGGGCTATTGCAGAGTAAAGACCAAAGTGTAGACTAGGAGAGCAGTGACCACACTTCTCCCAGGATAATACCACCTTGGAAGCAGTGAAAACTTGCATACCTCCAGAACTAGCTCTGAAAAGAAAAGCATGAGAAAGTCTGAAGTTTTGGACAGTGTCTCCCCACCCAAGGTTAGCAGAGCCCAACTTTAACATCAGTTCAAAGTCAAGAATCAGACTAGAAAAATGAGCAAGAAAACAACAAAAACAACAACAAAATCCCACTAAAAACCACTTCTGTGGCAGAAAAGAATAGGACATAAACTTAGAAGAAGAAAAAACTACAGGCAAAGATTGTACTACAAGAAAAATACTAATTGGACCCAAGGCCAGCAAGAATTCCTGGAAGAGTGAAAGGAATTAGAAAAAGAGAATTGGGACTTCTGAGGGTGGAGCCAAGATGACAGAATAATTCAGAGCACCTCTGTGCCACCATGAGAATCTTTTCCAACCAAGATTAAAACATCACCACAAAATGAATATAAGAGTGAAAGAACTAATAAGGAGACTGTGTGAAACAACTTTCAAGAAAAGAGAAACCCCAAATGTAGGCAAAATCATCTATGGCACAGGGGTGAGAGGAGAGAAGAGCCAGCAAGAAGCTGTAGCAAGGAGGGAAGAGAAATCCAAGAGCAAAGCACAACCCGCCTACCTGACATCTGCTGACCAAGATTTGGGAACCTATATGTCCAAGCCAACATCCAGATCCTGAGATTCTGCCTGAGCAAATAGTGATAAAAGCTAACCCATACCCCTTGAAATTTCAAACCTGTGGAGAAGTCCAGAGCCCATCTAGTCTGAGTTTGAGATAAGGACTTAGTTCACACTTTGTGGTAGTTGATAGTAAGCTTTTGTACCTCTTCCATTAGGCCAATTCCCTTTTTTTGTCTAACTAAAGAGTAAGACTTCTTTAGTTAGGCGCTTTTTTGTTATTTGCTCATTTTCCTATCTAATTATAGGTAGGCTTGGGGGGATGATGTGATGATGGTCTGAGGGCTGTGAGCTCTGAGATATCTGAGAACCCCCTCCCCTGCTAATTCAATTGACCCTTGAGATGCTAATGACTTAAAGACTTGCCTCAATCTTAGGTGTAAGCTTTTGATCTCACTCTGATCTTGATCAGATCAGGGGCTGTGTATTTGATCCAATAAGGAACAACCTTGATTGCCCTGTCTTGGAACTCTGCCCTGAGTTTTAGGCAAAAAGATCAACCTGAAAGAGTAATTATAAGGGACTCAATGGAGTTAAACTGCTTATATTTCTATCTGAGAGGAGGACACATTCAACTCTTATAATCATTATTAGGGCAACTAGAAGGAGTCTGAATAGATAGAGGGCATAGATGTGAGTCAATTATGTTGGGATGATCTCCAAAGAAAGTATATAACGGTGAGAAAGAAGGATGCACTTGGAAAGTGGGGAAGGGAGAGGTAGAATGAAACAAATTTTCTTACATAAAGGAGGCAGTCAAGGAAGAGCTTTTTATAGTGGAGAGGGCAGTGAGATGATAGAAAATGCTTGAAACTTATAATTGGTTAAAAAAGGGAAGAATACATACACACACATACACACAAACAGGTATAGAAATATTGCCCAATAGGAAGACGAGAAGGAAAGGAGTGGGGTATAGGAAATGATAAAGGGGAAGACTGATTAAGGAAAATCATGGTTTGAAGCAAGACTAACTTTTGAGGAGAAAGAGAGAAAGGGTAAGCAGAGGAAAATGAGATGGAGGGAAATATACAATTAATGATCATAATTGGCAATGTGAATGGGATGAATTAACCCACAGAACAGAAGCAGTAGCAGAATCAATTGTAAATCAGAATCCAAAAGACACACTTGGGACAAAAAGACACACAGAGTTTAAATGAAAGAATAGTGCAGAATCTATTATGCTTTTGAAGAAATAAAGCGTGGAGAGATGGCAATCATGAAGCTAGACAAAGCAAAAGCAAAATTAGACCTAACTGAGGGAGATGATTTGCTAAAATGAATGTGAATGCTAATATTACAATGATGTAATTTCAAACATTTTATAGTAAGTTTCCCTGATAAAGCCCGCATTTCTCAAATATATATGGAAACAAGTTGAATTTATAAAAGTTAGAGCCATTTCCCAACTGATAAGTAGTTAAAAGATATAAACAGGCAGTTTTCAGAATACAAGGCTATGCATTTTGTTGTTCAGTCATTACAGCTTTTTCTGATTCTTTGTGACCCCACTTGAGGTTTTCTGGGCAAATAGTGGAGCAGTTCAATATTTCCTTCTCCAGCTTGTCCAAGGTCATACAACTAGTGTTTGAGGCCAGACTCAAGTCTTCCTGATGTCAGGCCTCAATCTATATCTACTATGTCATATGGAAATATATGTTACATAATTTCACATGTATAATTGATATCAGAGTGTGTGCCTTCTCAGTAAGTGGGTAAGGGACGGGAGACAGAATCCAAAAACTCAAAGTTTAAAAAGAAAAGAATGCCAAAAATAAATAAGAAAAATAGGAAGATTTAAAAAAAAGAAGTAAAGAAGCAGAAAAGAAAGGATCCATTGAACACCTAAGCTGGCAGTAGTTGGAGTGAAAGCTATCATTATTATAGAAAAACAACGCTAGATATTGATTGATAGATATATACAATTTGCATCTCTCTAGGATGTGGGCATTTTGCAACAAATGTCATCGTGTTTATTTCTATTTTTATTTACTCATACATATGAGAATGATGAATTAAATGTATCACATATGTTTATTTGAAAGTGTGATGAATTAGTCATTTGCAAACAAAAACACAATGAAGTAAATATGATCACTTGTATAAAGACACATGAGACATTTCATTTACTACCATGGGCTTAATGCCAACTGAATTAAACAATGGAGTTCTTTCTGCTATCTGTAGAACAGGGAAATTTTTTCTAGTTTTGATCACAGATAGAAGGGGAAAAACTAAATAAGCAATCACCTGAAAATCACAATCCCCCAAATTTGGAGAAATAGTATTGTACAGAGCAGGAATATTTAACCTTTTTTATGTCTTGGACCCCATTGAAAGTCTGGTGAATTCCTTCCTAGAGTCTTTAAATATGTGAGGTAAAAATATGTAGGATTAAGAGGAAACAAATTATATTGAAATAAAGTTATCAAAATATTACTTTAAAAAAACTTCTTTGATCGAAGTTAAGGTATCACTGGGCTTAGAATCAAGGCTCCAACTGAATCATGGCTCCAAAACTTACTATTTATAAACACACAATTACTTTACTCATACAATGAACATCCAAGATATATGTGCTGATGGAAAAACTTAAAGGACTGACCACCATCCCGCTACATGCCATATCTTGGGCAATTCAGAAAAACATTCTTAATCCATTTCCTTTTTCCTATTTGAATTGTTAGACTGATATGTTTTGAGTGACCATGCATCTCATTTGTATGAGGCAGAAGAATTAAAGCAACTCTAATATTATTTTTTTAATCTGTGAGATGAGTAAAAATATTTGCCCTTCCTTCCTCAAACTGCTTTTTAAAACTTAGAATTTTATATAAATTCAAGTTATCATTATTTAGTGTGAATTTTAAGTTAATTTAATTTGGTGTAAATTAACTCAGCATCTCTGAGATCAAGGTCACTATGCCAGAAGCTGAGGGCACAAAGACAAAAATGAAAGCATTCACTTCAAGTTTACATTCCCTTAGAAGAATACATGTGTGTGTGTGTGTGTGTGTGTGTTGTGTGCATGTGTGTGTGTGTGTGTTGTGTGCATGTGTGTGTGTGTGAATACTTTATATTCACTTACACTATGTGTTTTTTATTTCAATATTTATATGAATATATGAATGTTTTATTCATATTTATATATGAATATAAAGTAAGAAGATTTTGAGGAAGTAGAGAGCCCTAATAATTGTAGTTATATGTAGGATGTGACCCGTGGGCTTGATTTGAAGGAGGCTAAGGATCCTAAGAGCTAGAAATAAGGTCAGAATATATTCTAAATATGGTAGCCCAATCTTTCAAAAGTCAGTGGTTGAGTATAAACATTGAAAATAGGAGACCAGGGTCTCAATGTTAGAAATATCTTTGGGGAGCCAAAAGTAGAAAATATATTTGAAATGAAAAACAAAAATGACCATTGCATAAAAAAATTGAATTTTTGGTTAATTTGAGTCATTTGACTAATAGAAGCAAAATTAATTTCATAACTATACTTTTTGGTGAATGAGCTAATAGGAAATTCTTAGGAAGAGACTAAAGGGAATTTAATCATATTAGAAAATATTCTAAAATGCCACTTACAAAAAATTTGCCACTTACTAATATATAATATAATCCAGATATGGAGAGAATGATCTATGAAATACAGAATCACGTAGCCTCAAATTTGGAAAGGGTTGCCAAGGTCATCTACTCTAAATCATAACTGAGATGAACTCTCTAGTACAACATGCCCAAAATGTTATTCAGTCTCTGAAGAAATATAATGATGAGGGAACTCACTCCTTCTCAAAGAAGACCATTCATTACACATCAGGACAGTCTCATTTATTATGAAGTTTGAATGTGTCAGTTTGTTATGAAGTTGTCTTTATATGTCCTCCTCATTTATCAACTGGATGCACTTCCTTGGGACTTCTCTGACTTCTCCACCATGTCACAGGAAGCTCACTACTGGGATAATCTTATCATTCTGTAAAATCTCATTAGCTTTGGTACTCCACCTCATCACTATCCTCTGACTCTCTGATTGGAAAGTGGGATCATGAATTTCAAATTTCCATTTAAGAAGAGACCACAGCTCTTTTCTCATTTAGCTGTATTATCTTGGGACTTTTTTGACTAACTTCTCCACCATATTGCCCCAATAGGTTTCTCCTTAACAATCCCCCATTTTAGCTTTTTTTTTTTTTTGTCTTCTTCCATTAGATAGATATAAGCTCCTAGAGGACAGGTACTATCTTTTTTTCATTTCTTTATCCTTAGCACTTAGCATAATGCTTGGCACAAAGAAGGAGTTTAAACAATGTTTATTGACTATATTGAGCCAAAAGTTGCTTCTCTGTTTGGTCATTTTAAATAGGGAGGACATATTTGTGTTTCTGCCTGCTTTGGTAAGTAAATAAGCAAAGAGATTCCATCAATAAGTGTAATGAGTATGTCAACATACAAAAAAGAAAAGATTCCAGATATGCTAAAGCCCACAATATAACCCATCAATTAAATTCTTAAAGAATAAATTGTTAACTAAAGTTCCTTTAGAGCTTGGTTTTATAACAAAGAGAAGCACTATGATATAGTGAAAAAAACTCTGGCTTTGTAGTCAGAGAACCTGGGTTCAAATACAGCTTGTATTACTTATTACTTATGTGACCTTGGACAAATTGCTTAACCTCAGTTTTCTCTAATTTGTAAAATGAATGTAGACCTCTTAGGTCTCCTTCATCTCTAATCTATCAATTCTAACCTTGGATTACTCCCACCATCCACATCTTCACTCCTATTCAGATGCTCCTAAATGGATCTAGAGAAAATCATGGAACCATGCCAAATGGGTCTGTTATAAATTGATGCTATGTAATTTCAACTGGGTTCCCATTATAGCAAAACAATCTTTTTACTCTTCCTTAATTGATTCATTATAATACTCACTGCAGCATCTATGCTAAACCTTTTTATCTCTCCTCAAATCTCCTACTTCTACCTCCCAACTCAGTGAAAGACCCTGTTTAATGTCCTACTGAAAAAAAAATTGAGGATATTTTTGGAAAGTTTCTTTTCCCCTTGTTCATTTTATATCATTAAGAGATCTTTCTCTACTATTTCCTTCTTCACTTGTCTTTTACAAAGTGTCCTTCTTCCCTGAAACTCCTTGAACGTGTGTCCTTGATCCTTTTGCATCATATTCTTTTTTTAAATCTGTACCTTCTTTCTCAGAATCCATACTGTGCACTGGTTCCAAGGCAGAATAGCAGTAAGAGCTAGGCAATGGGTTTTAAGTGTCTTGCCCAGGGTTACACAGCTAGGAAGTATCTGAGGTCATATTTGAACTCAGGACTTACCATCTGTAGGTCTGGCTCTCAATCCACTGAGTCATTTAGCTGCCCCCATCCCATCATTTTATCTAACAAATTGTCTTACTCTCATTCTATGTCTATTTATCTCTCCATTTATATTTCTGTCTGCTTTTTTCTCTCATCTTTACTTTTTCCCTAACTCCTGTTTTCTTTTCTATGAAATACAAATATACTCATTTTCTCCCAAGCTTAAAAAAAAACCCTACCTTGATTTGACCATCCTCAATAATTTTTTTTTTATCCTGGGACTCCATTCTAGGAGAATAGGGCCACAACCAGTAGGCAATGGGACACACAGTCGCTCAGGGTCACCCAGCTGGGAAGTGTCTGAGCCTGGACTTGAACCTAGGACCTTTCGTCTCTAGGCCTGGCTCTCAATCCACTGAGCTAGCCCAGCTGCCCCTACTTTAGGTTGCAGTTTCTTTAGCAGATGTAGTTTTTACAGGGTGGGGTTGCTAGCCCCACGCCCAACCCTCCTCCTTTTTTCATCCGGGCTAGGGACCATCCTTGGCCCAGGAGTGGTAAGGGTATTTATCCTCAATAAATACTATCCCGTTTATTGACTAAATTTCTTGTAAAGGCCATCTATAAAAGTGACTGCACTTACTGTTCTCTAACTGACTTCTAAGCCCTCTGTAGTTTGGTTTCCAAACCCAATCATTCAACAGAAATCAATTTTTCCAAAGTTACTAAAAATACCTTAATTGCTAAATCTAAACACTCTTCATTCTTTTTTGCCTCTCTGCCACATTTGATTTAACTTATCATTCTTTCTTCTGCATGGCTTCTCTTATCTCGGTTATAATAACACTGCTCTTTCTTGATTTTCCTTCTATATGCCTAAATACTTCTCTATCTCCTTTATTTTATATTCGTCCAAGCCAGGCCACTAACAGTAGCTGTCCCCCAAAAGTCTTTCTTGGGCCTTCTGTTTTACTTCTTTATAGTCTAATTTGGTGATTTAATTAGCTCCCATGGGTTCATCTCTAAACAGATGAGTACCAGTTCTATAGAACAAGTATTAACCTCTCTTTTGAGGTCCAGACTTGCTTCACCAGAAATGTCTAAAACAGGATTCATTTTCTTTACCACTACCCTCTTTCCAAATTTCCTATTATTGTGAAGGGAACCATCACTTCCCACTCACCCAGGTTCATAACCTCAGTTTTGTCTCCAACTCTTCATTTTCACTCATCCCACATACCCAACCTGCATCCAAATCTTGACATTTAAAATTTCATAGCAGCTTTCTTATATACCCCTTTTCTCCACTCAAACAATGAAGACTCTTCTTCAGGCCATCACCAATATTACTGAAAGAACTTTCTAACTTTTCTTTCTGACTATTCCTCCCCACTGCATGACATCCTCTACTCAGATACAAATATGATCTCCCCAAAGTACAAATCAAATCATGTCAATCTCTTAGTTTTTAAACTCCAGTGGCTTCTATCCCCCAGCATCAAATTCAAAATCCTCTTTTTGTCATTTGAAGGAATTCACAATCTGGCCCCTTCCTAGCTTCCCATTCTTATACTTTAATCTTCTCTACACACATTTTGATCTATTTACTGTTCCTTACACAGGACAATCCATTTCTTAATTCTATGCATCCATGAATGGAATGCTCCCTGTCTCTTAGCTTCCCTGGCTTCCTAAGGCTTAGCTCAAATCCACCTTCCCTTCCCCCTGTTATTCCTTTCCCTCTAAGATTACTTTTCATTAATTCTCTCTCTCTCTCTCTCTCTCTCTCTCTCTCTCTCTCTCTCTNTTGGTCCATGAATGATACATTAAGAAAACAAATTTATCCCGAACTGCATTCTGAAATTTAGACTCTCTGTCTTTTTCTGTCCCCCACCCCCGTCTCCCCAGTCTCTGTCTGTCTGTCTGTCTGTCTGTCTGTCTGTCTGTCTGTCTCTCTCTCTCTCTCTCTCTCTCTTCCCTTTATATGCAGTTATCTACATGTTTTCTCCTTTGTCAAAATGTGAACTACTTGAGGGCTGGAATTAGTTTTATTTTGCCTTTCTTTATATCTGCAGTTAGCACAGTGCCTGGCACTTAGTAAGTGCTTAATTAATGTCTCTTGATGGGCTAATTAATTATAAAATCCCAAGACCTATCTTGTGAAAGCCTTTGGAGGAGATGAAAACGTCCCATAGAAGGATAAGGAGCCAAAATGAGAAGTCATTGTTATTCATCCTTCATTTTTTGAGGACCAATGACATCATGGGGTGATGTCTTGACTTGCCCGTGAATTGGATTTAAGTCAGACAGAGATGCACAAAGTCATCAGCCTTACTCTCTCTTGGTTATGGAAGTCCAATGGCAAAGCAAAAGTCAGGACCATTAACAATGGTGCAGAATGTAGTGGTTGACCCCTTGTGTCCTTGGTGTCTGACCAAGTTCTAGGAGTTCCTTAGTGCATCTTTCAGCTCCTTTCATAGCTGTCGGATCAAACTGTTCTTACCCACCCATTCTGCCGGGGGAAATCTTTGTGTGCTTAGAGTAGGCATCCCCCTACCTCACCAATGGGTTTGAGGTCTGTTAGTTACCTTCAATCTGGTTTAGCCTATCTGCTGAGATTGCTTTACTGGGTATGGTCATGCTGCAGCTAAATGGGAAATTAACAAAAACAAAGAATAGCCAAGAAACATAGAATGAAGGAAGGGGGAGTGGAAAATGTAAAACAAGAAAACAAAAAAAAACTTCATCATATATTTGATAGTATACTTAATGGTAATTGCAATGGGAAAAAAAATCAATTGTTATAAGCTGTAATTATTATACAAGTAATAGAGAGGAAGAGTGTTAACTGGGATGATGAAATTTATTTACTTCCATCTCTAATGTTTCTTTTCAGTATCTTTCAAAATCTATTCTATTTCGTTTCTTTTCTGTTTCTTCTGGCTCCATTTATCATTGGCTATTTGGCCATAAAGAATAACAGAAGTAGGGTGCTAGCCATAACTAGAGTCTGTTAAAAGTCTCATTCCACTTAATAAATCATACTCTGTGTGATCTCCACAGAAAGCTTTCTGTGATGGTTCTTGGTGGAGGGAAGAAAACTGGATTCCTTCTCAACAGATGCCACCATAATTAGATAACTCATTATATCAAGGAATAAGGAAACAAGATTGACATGGATAAAAATTTGAACATATTGATAGCTTTTTTCTGCATGTGAGTTAGTGCAATCTTGGAAACCAATTTTCTGGACACTACTCAAGGAATGAGTCAGCAGTTGGAGCTGAGTGAGATTTTCCACAATGAAACTCTAATCCCAGTGAAATATCTAAAGACTGAGCCTTTAGATCATTTTAGGGATGATCACAACCCATAGGTAGATGTTGTCAAATTAGGTGAGTTTCCTCTGCCAAGATTTCCAATTGCCCTTTTAGTAAAGTCTTTCTTTCTTTTACAAATAACTCCTTTAAGAGATTCTGTTTTCTAAATGCAGGAAGACAGGGCAATTGTTTAATGGTTTATCAGACAACTTCTCCATTTTTACTCTTCTAGGTTAAGGAGGAGGTTGGGAATATGGAGCGTAGCAATGGTGTCTTTCCCTGTACACTCTGACCAAGTGTCTGCCATCATTGAAATATAATCTGTCCAGTGAAAGACATCCCATCTAGCATTCCAGAAATGTTTTTTTCTCCTTCCTTCTGTATTTTTCCCTGTCCTTTCTCCCACATTTATTGATAGCTTGCTATCAATAGTTACTACGGAGAACACAAAATGGAACTAGATGGGTCATTCTATCGCTCTATCTACTGTGGAAATCTCACTAAACTACTTCCTAAAGGAAGAAAGTTTAAGGATTTTTTTTGAAGTCTTTTAAAATTGTCTTTTAATTTCAAGTAGAAGATGATTACAGGAGCCACAGAAGAGGGGAAGAAAGGGAAAGTGAAATTTTGAACACAAGTTTTGACATGAACATAGTATAATGCAACATTAAGAGAGGAGATGTGATTTAGGATGATTAAAGATAATATGAGACAGCGTAACAAGAAATATGCAAGAAGTGAAAGTAATTCCTAGTAGGCAGATCATTGAAAGCTCCATGGAGGAGATGGTTTCTGATCTGGGACTAGGCAATTATTTGATTCCATGGAATACAAAAGGCTACTTCCCTTCTCCAGGCTAAACATTTTCACTTCCTCCAAATAATCCTCAGGATAGAGTTTCAAGTCCTCCAAATATTCTGCTTATCTTCATTTGGAATAACTACAACTGTGTATGTTAAGAAAGTGGCAGTTAAAATTGGGTGACATACTCCTGACATAGTCTTGCCAAGGCAGAACACTGTGTCACCAGCCTTTACCTCCAGACTCTGCTTCTGTTTTTGTAGACTGAGGTTGGATTAACTTTGGTGATAGCCACTTTATAGTGGATTGCAGTTTTAATTTTTTTTATCTTCTGAACTTATTTCCTATTTTCAGCAGTTTATTTAAATAGTTCAAGTCGGGGCTGTTTTAATTGCATGCCATAAATTCTCAGTTTTATCCTTTCTTTCTTTGATTTATTTTGATCTTTGCTCCAACATTAAATGGTTTCACAACTGATTGAGAAATGGCTTGCATCAATGCCTTGTCATTTCTTGTCTATCATTGCCAATTTTATTTTCTGATATGGTATTTGGGTGCTTGCTGTATCTCTTCTTCAAGAAAGCATTCATTTTATATAGTGAGTCTTCTACCTAGACAACAAACCTTTGGTGTCTTATTTTTGATCCTGAGCAATACTTCTCAGCATCTTTTTCACAGTCCTTCCTTATGACCACCTTTGCTAAAGTCACTGCTTATATCATTCTAGAGGGTGGCACTGAGTTTTTCACAAAATATGTAGGCTACTTCTCTGGTTTTTTTAACCATTATGAAATTGTTTAAATAATTACTGCTGGATAGAATAGTTTGATATTTGAAACTGCAGATTCCTTGCTCTCTTTTAAAAAAATAGTATTTATTAATTATTTAGATTCTAGACCTTTTGTTCTTCCATATGAAGTTTGTGTTTACTTGTTCTAGCACTATGGAATTATTGTTTGGTATTTTTATTGGTATTGCATTGAATAAGTAAATTAATTTATATGCTATTGTCATTTTTATTTTAGTGGCTTGATATACCCCAAAGCAATGAATATTTCTCTAATTGTTTAGGTTGTTTTTTTATTTCTGCAAAGAATGTTTTATATCAAATTCATATTGTTCCTGGATATTGCTTGGTAGACATACTGTCAAATATTTTATGCTTTGTGGAGTTATTTTTAATGGAATTTCTCTTTCTAGATGTTCCACCTGAATTTTGTTCACAATATACAGAAAAGTTGTTGATTTTAAAATTATTATTTCATATCCTGAAAACTTATGGGAATTTGTTGTTTCAACTGATTTTTTGACTGGATTTTTAGGGTTTTCTAAGTAAATAATCGTATCTTCTATAAAAAGTAATAATTTTGTTTAGTCTTTAGCTATGCTTATTCTCTCAATTACTATTTCTTTTCTTATTGTTTTAGCTAGCATTTCTAGGATTATCTCTCATCTTATTGCCTAAGTCTCTAACTTTTCCCCATTCCTCCTATTTCATTTTTACTGACTTCTTTCACAGATTAAAATGGTCCAACCTAATGTACTTGAATTGAACATAGTATAAACTACATGGAATTCTTTAAACAGCACCATCATTCCCTTGCGGATACTGCTGCTGCTGCTGCCACTCATGGTGCTTGACTATTTTGTATATTTGTAAATATTTATCTATTCCTCTAAATTATCAGTTTTGCTGGCATGTAATTTGGCAAAATAATTTCTGATATGGGGCAGCTAGGTGGCTCAGTGTATTGAAAGCCAGGCCTGAGGATGGGAGGTTCTGGGTTCAAATGTGACCTCAGACATTTCCTAGTTCCATGACCTTGAGCAAGTTACTTAACTTCCATTGCCTAGCCCTTACTACTCTTTATTTCCTTAGACTAATATGCAGTGTTGATTCTAAGATGGCAGGTAAAGGGTGTAAAAATAATAATTTTCTGATGATTTCTTTTATTTTTCTCCTCAATTGTAGTAAATTCCTTTTTTTTTTCTTTTTTGACATAGTCAGTCAGTTGGGCTTCCCCTCTCTTTTAAAAAGGATTGTATAATCTATTTGTCAACTTTATAGTTTCTCACCACCCCTGCATAAGCCCCTGAATTTATCAGTTCAATTTTTATTTTGCTTTTAATTCTATTTCTCGCTTTACTTTTCTAGATTTCTACTTGGTTGATTATTTGAGTTTTTATTTATTATTGTTCAAATTTTCAAATTACATATCCAATTTAATAATGGTTCCTTTTGTCATTTATTGGTGAAATACTTTAGAGCTATAAGTTTTCACCTAAGAATTACTGCTAAGAACATTCAATAAATTTTAGTGTATGGTCTCATTACTGTTACTTTCTTTGATGAAATTTTTATTGCTGTCATAATTTGCTCTTTGAGTCACCAGTTATTTCAAATTATGTTATTTAGTTTCTAATTACTTTTAAATTCTTTCTTCAAGGTCCCTAATTCTTTCCTCAGAGACTCTTCATTTTTAGCTCTTCTTTAGAATCATTGTTGGTTTTTTAGCTACTCAGAGTTCAGTTTTTTCTGAGTGATCTATGAAATTTAGATTGTTGTAATTATTGTATAATTTTTTTTCTGGTCTGACTTATTTTGTTCTGTACCAGATGATACTGCTATTTCTTTGTTTCTCTGACATCCTCATATTCATCATTTCTTATTATGTAATAATTTTCTATTCCATTCATTGATTATGGTAGTTTTTTCCAGCCATTTTCCAATTGATAATCACCCACTTTGCTTTTATGATGCCTAAAACAATATTTTTAAATGAAAAGATTAAAGGAATTCCCCCAAATAAAACTATTCTAGGGAGACAAACTGCTTAACAAAATGAGAAGGGGAAGGGAAGGGAAGGGAAGGGAAGAGAAGGGAAGGGAAGAGGAAAGAAGTCAAGCCTCTAATATAATAAAGAGCATACTCTAGGCTTGTGATACAGTATTCTTATCAGGACATTGAACTCTTGGAATCATGACTATGCAGATGGTATTTTCCCAGGAAGTATCTCCTTGCTGTTTGGCATTGAGTGAACCCATAATGAAATAGTTGGGATTAGAAAAGGGATTTTAGCTGTCAACACTCCTGGGCTCTGGTTTCTCTGTGAGGGAAAAGAAATGACTTTGTTATTTTTTCTTCAGTGGAATAGTAGTATTACTGCCATGGCAGTGAATTTTAAAAGTCTATGTGGATCTCACAAGGTTCAGATAGATTAGATAGACTTTCTAATATAAAGTCTCATTTTTGCACTTGATCTATTTTGGAAGTAAGTGTAGGCATGAAGGACATTCTAAGATCTTCAAGTAAAGAAAATATAGAGCTATAATGTAATGAAACAATATGATGAAGAATGAAATTATGCAAATGGTCTTAGAGGCAGAGATAATGCTTTCTAAGTAACGTGATTATGGTAGTTCTGGCATTAACCACTTTATTTCTTCACCAAATATATTCTTAGGAACTTATTGATATTTAAAGTTTTAAGATAGAGAATGGGTTTTCATTACATGATTTTAAGAAAAAAGGTATCCACAGTCAAGGCCATACTTAAATTCATACTACAAGGCAAACTGGTATTTGATTAATGTCTGATTCTTTCCTGACAGTGAGTTTTGAAAGGAAATATCATAAAGGTAATAATAATAGTAGCAAACATTTATATTACTATTTAAGGCTTATGATATCTTTTATATTTATTGTTTCCTTTGATTCTTACAAAACTCCTATGAGATAGGCACCCATTTTACAGATGAGGAAATGAAATCTGAGAGAGGTTAAATGACTAATTCATGGTTACTTAGTGTTTGGGTGAAGATTTTTGTTCAGGTCTTCTTGACCCCAAGTCCAGCACTCTATGTACTCACCATTCCACCTATTCCTCCAGGCTAATGGAAACTGGAAATGAGGCACAAAGGACCATAATAGAAGGAAAGGGATAGAAAAGTAGAATAACTAATACTACAAAAAGATATACCTAGCCAAGATTACGTTTTGTAATGGTCTACCCAGAGGAGTATCATAACAACTGACTTAGACCTGCTTGATCTACATTTCTATTATACAATAATAGAAAAGAGCTTTCCAGAAGTGGAAGGAACTGCTTCGTGAAGAATTGTCTCCTATCCCTGAAGCTGTGTAAGCAAAGATTGGGTAACCACCCATTGAGGTTTTCCTCTTCCTCAATAGAAACTTAAAGTATTTTTCAGATCCACCTGATTTTAGCACTGAAAAAGATATTAGAAGTGATTTGATCACAGTACTACTCATTTTACTGACGGAAAAAATGTTGAAAGGGAAAATGATTTGCCCAAGGTCACATATTAAATGACAGAAATGGGATTTGAATTCAGGTCTTTCAACTCCAATTTCAATATTGTTTCCTAGTCTTGACACTGTTCTGTACAATATTTTTAAAATGTTTTGGTTGACATAAGTGACATGCTCATAAAATATGGGCATCAGACAAAATTTGGAAATTTAATTAATAATGTGGATGGCAGAACTGAGATTTGAAGTAGTGTATAAAGGGTTGTAGCAAAGGGATAAATCTCAAAGTTGTAACTAAGTCAAAATGTTGGGAACTTTTTCCCAGATCACCGAAATTTAGAGAACCCCCAAATTTAATACATGTACTCCTTCAGCAGCATAATAGTAACATATTCCCTATCTCACTTGGCTGGATTTATCTTAATTGCTGCTTTTATTGTTTTCACCTTATAATTTGCAAGGTTGACTTGAGGAAAGAGTCAAGATGTTTGCTCTTGGCATGATTTGTGATAGTATCCTTTGCTCATGTCTTGTCATTTGCCCCAGGGATTAAAGTTGCTAGTTTGGCCCCTACCAATTCTAACAAGATATGAATAAATGTTACATTCTGTACTCATTCTTAAATTATCTAACACTCCTGTGGATATGTGATCTCTCATCTCTTTCCAAATACTAAATCTGGATCGTTCCCCCTATCCACTTTCTCTGCTTCTACTCTCATGCTGCAGATACTATATGGTCATGCAACCATGCTGAATGAGTCCACTGAAAATTTATGCTATCTTATCTCTCCTGGGTGCTCATTGCTACATGCCAATCCTTTAATTATTCCCTGACAGATTCACTATAGCATCTGTTCCAAACTTTCTCTGCTGTCTTCAGTCCAAGTTCTTCACCTCACCACCCTTATTTTTGCAAAAGATCTCACCTCATATTTTAAAAATAAAATTGAGGACATCTGTTGGATGTCCCTTCTCCACAGTTTGATAACTCATCCTCACCTCCATTCCTTTCTTCTCTGATCATACATTAGGAAGAAGTGGTGCTTCTCCTTGCCAAAGCCAATCATCTTTACTTATACTCTTGATGCTAACCCTCCCTCTCTACTGGAGTATCTCCTGAAGAAGCCTGTTATTTCTACCAGGCCCTTGCTCTTTCTAATTCTCAATCTTTTTTTAATCTACTATCTCCTTCCTTGATATTTGAAAGCATGTCTACATGTCCCCCAGCCTAAACAAAATTTCCCTTCACTTTAACATCCCCTTAAACTATTGTCCTAGAGCTCCCAGCTTTTTCAGTGCTATTTTTCTGGAAAGAGCTGCCTACACTCATTGTCTTCACTCCCTCTTCTGACACTCACTTCTCAGTCTCTTCCATTATGTGTTCTAATTCTACCTCTTCACAGAAACTTTCTTCAGGATTACCAAATTATATGATAGCTCCGTTGCTTAATCCAATGACCCTTTCTAATTCCTCATCCTTAACTTTTCTGTTGGGTTAAACAGTTTTGACCACTCACTCCTATTCAATACCCCCTCAGTTTCTCTGATACTGGTGTCTCCTGGATCTCCTTCACCACCATTCCACACATACAGTCTCCACCTGACTGGCTGTTCCTTCTTTGACTTTTTGCTAAATTAATCATTTGTGCTCTAAATTTGTGGGTGTAACCCAAAGGTCTGTCCTGGACTTTTTATTTCATTTCTCCCTATGCATTCTCTTCCTTTGTGATATTACCATCTCTCATGGGTTCTGTTGTCATATTTAAGCAGATGATTTACAAATCTACACATCCAACCTCTATATCTCTCCTGAACTGTCATTACCATCTATCTGCTAGCTATCTCCACACGAATGTCCCAGAGACATATCAAAGTCAACATGTCCAAAATGGAACTATTTATCTTTCCCCTTAAGTCTACCCCCTTTTCTGATTTCTATTTTTTCTACAAAAGTTACCACCAACCTTCCACTTATCCATGTTTGCAATACCAGAATCATCTTCAACTTTTTATTCTCCCTCATCCTATATATTTAGTGAGTTGCAACATTTCAATTTAAACTCCAGTACATTCCCTGCATCTTTCCCTTTCTCTCCATCAATGAATTCATTGCTCTAGTTCAGAGCTTCATATTTAGCCTGGACTACTTCAGTGTTCTCCTAATTAGTGCTCTTGACTCCAAACTCTCCCCTCTCCAGTCCATCCTCCATATAGGTGAAAAATTGATATTCTTAAGCACAGATCAGGCCATATAAATCCCCTGTTCTTCAAGAATTTTCAGTGACTCCTCATAGCCTTCAAGACAAAATACAATTTCTTCTGATTGGCATTTAAAGCCTTTTAAAATCTGCCTCCAACTTGACTTTCCAGGCTGATTTGACATTATTTTCCTATAGAAACTCTATGCTCTAGCCAAACTAGCTGGCTTACAATCAACATTTCATCATTTACTCCCTTGCTTTTTCATAGGTCATTGCCTATACATGGAATACTCTCCCTTTTCACCTCTTCTCCTTAGAATTTCTACTCCCTCTTGTTCTCTCTGTCTCTAACTCTGTCTCTGTGTCTCCACTGTTATATGATGCCTTATCAATACCATGTTTAAATTTTTTAATGGTAAATGCCTATCCATTGTGATTTATATGATATTCAATTTCTATTCTTTAGATACTCTAAACTATACAATTGTACAATCTCTAATCTCAATTGTACAGCTTCACTCCTGGCTTGATTCACTATCTTGATTTCTCATCAATTCCTCACAAGCTACTCTTCCCCATTTGGGGAACCCTCTCTTCCAACTATTCATCTCCCTTTTATTTGTTATCTTCTGCCATTAGAATGTAAGCTTCTTGAGTGCAGAAGTTGTCTTGCTTGTTTGCATTGATTTTCTAGCACTTAATACACCTGCCTTTACACTTACATAATAACTTCTGTTAAGCATATCCTTCCCTTATCAATACCATGCTTAGTATTAATAAGTAGTGTTACAGAACAGAGTTTTTGATAGTTTTACATTTTTTTGAAAATATATTTTATCATTTTGTACATAGGATTTTGGGGGGAGAATATGCTGAAAAGATGATGCTTTGCTCTATAAAGCCAAATGCCACTTTTATAATCAACAATAATAAACACACTGGCTTCCTAAATTCTTTGCATCTTTTAGTAAATTGTATGATGATAAAGATATTGTCTAATATGGAATGCTACTTGTGAAAGCCTGTCCATTCTATCCTAATGCCCTCATCAAGGATGCCTTCATGTGTCAATTATTATAAGAAAACAATTTAGAGATATGAAAGTAGGGGTGGGGAGTGATAGTTGATGCTCCCTCAGTTGCCTTTGTTTTTTAAAAATAAGTTCTTGATATGAATAGGCAGTTTTTAGATGAAAAAATCAAAGCTATAAATAACAATATGAAAAAATGTTCTAAATCTCTATTGATTAGAGAAATGAAAATTAAAACAACTCTGAAGTACCCACCTCACACCTATCAGATTGGCCAATATGACAGTAAAAGAAAATGATAAATGTTGGAGGGAACGTGGCAAAATTGGGACCCCAATGCATTGCTGGTGGAGTTGTGAACTGATCCAACCATTGTGGTGGGCAATTTGAAATTGTGCCCAAAAGGCTATAAAAGAATGAATACCTTTTGATCCAGTAATACCACTGCTTGGTCTGTATCCCAAAGAGATAAAAAATGGGAACGGACTCATTCCTACAAAATATTTATAGCTGCTTTTTGTGGTGGCAAAGAATTGGAAACTAAAGGAATGTCCTTTAATTGGGGAATGACTGAATAAATTATGGTTTATGATAGTGGTAGAAAAGTATTGTGATGTAACAAATGAGGAACAGGATGATTTCAGAAATAGTTGGAAAGAACTAACATAGAGTGAAATAAGAAGAACCAAGAGATCATTATACACAGTAACTGGAATATTGCGGAATGATCAAATGTGATACTTTGCTACTAACAGCAATACAATGATCTAGGACAATTCTGAGGGACTTTGAAAAAGTATGCTATCCACCTCAGAAAAAGAAATGTTGGAGTAGAAATGCAGACGAAAACATATGATTTATCATTTGTTTATTTGGGTATATTTTGGGGGGGGTCTGGTTTTATAAGATTATTCACTTGCAAAATGAATAACATGGAAATAGGTTTTGAGTGATAATATATGTATTACCCAGATTGAATTGCTTGTCAGCTCTGGGAGGAGGGAGGAGAGAAGGGAGAGAGACTATGGATCATATAACTTTGGAAAACTTATGTGGAAATTTGTTATTAAAAAATAAAATAAAATTAAGTTCTTTCTTTCCCCATGACTCAAATATTCTCTCCTTATTCAAATACAATGATGTCTAATCCTCAATATCTTAAAAATTATCTTACTTCCAGCATGGAATCTTTTTTGTGTATATGATATGTAAATTCTCTGTATATGTATGCATATGTGTGTGTCTATTTGCTCTTACTTTCTTTTTTCTTCCATGACATTTCCATTTGTTCTGACAAAACATCTAGGACTATAATTTTAGAGTCTACAAATGACAGATTCATTGTCTTTGATGGAAAAAATCATTTTTATAAAAATCATTGTAAATATTTCCCATTTTTCATATTTGTTGTCTTGCTTTCCATTTAATCCTTAAAAATTCTTGAGAGGACTTTACTTAGCTGGATCTCTCCTCAACTTTCCTTTAATCTACTTTTCAATATTTTCTGAAATGGGACTGCCCATAACTTTCTCCCATCTTTCTCTATAAGATTTTATGGAGTCCTACTTCATTCAGAGACCTTCTCCTATGCCTGAAAACAATGTGGGGGGAACCCTAAAAAATAAAGTGCAGGAAATCCTGACAAAGTTCTACCAAGCTGAACAGCAACTAGCTTCATCTCTTTTTCAATGACTACACTCACAACCTACTAAGAAGCTCACTAATATTAGGAAAGCCACTCTGTGGTGAATTCTTTGGCCATGGTAACTGATAAAACAGAAAGATGGAAAGTGATCTTATGTAGCCCCATTTAACTTCTGTAGGCACATTGACAAATCTGTGGAAAAGTAGACAAATATTTCTAAGAATTACATTGCTTTAAGGCTATTAGTAAACCACTTATTGTTGGCACTATAAATGTTAGATCCTGTCCAATGGCCACTGAGTGGACATACATTAGTTTTAGAGGAAATGAAATATTTCAATCCTATCATTCTTACTTCAAATGAAACTAGAAAGAAAAGGAAGCTGTGTCTACATTCAAAAAAGGACTTATATGTTATCCACGAAGAGGTTAAAAAATGAGTTAGTGGAGTTATTTTCACTTGCTTCTGAAAGCAATATGAACATCATTTAGACAAGTCATATTACAGTATCCATGACAAGCATTTGATAAAAGAGACTACCATAAAACTGCTTTCAGCTTATATGCCACCACTGGTTGTAGAAGTTAAATGGGGGATAAATTATATGGGAAAAATAAAAAAGATCTAACAAATTTAAACAGCATATATTTTGATGCTGACTTCAGTATGAGGGGAGATAGGGAAGGATAACAAAAAATAGGGATAATGACTCATGAGAAAGGAATTAAAGAGGTCAGAGCTCTGTAAACTATGAAAAAGTTTCATAAATTCTTGAGAAGAAAATAATGAATCCCTGGACAGAGTGAACACTCCATAACCTCATTAAAAATGAAATTGACTATTTTTTAAGAGATAGGAATGTAGACTCATTACCAATGTGGAAAGTAGGAATCATGCTTAAATAAGCTATCTGTTCATTCAAATCATTCACTTATTAGAGCAAAGATCAAAATTAATTAAAAATTTTGAAGAAAGAAAAATTTATAAAAATGCACAAATATCTGCTTTATATTTGTGCAACCATGGCTTAAAGAATGAAAGATCCAGTATTTCACACTTAGAGCTGGAAGGAGTGATGAGGGCTTTATGTAAAAGAGTGTTATCAAATTCAAGGGAAGTCTTTTAGAGGATCATTGTGAATGCCTCCTTCTCCTGAATATTAAAGATCACCCTTTTTAAGACTTGGTAGAATCAAACTGCCCTTCTCCTCTTTTTCCAAGCACTTGAGCAAGAGGGAAAATAATGACTATAAAATTGGATTCAAAGAGATAACATTCAAAGAGCTCACAGTCTAAATTTGGCCAATTTATGATGACTTTTTCCTTTCAAATTTGTTGCAATCTGTGAAAAATTTCATTGAAATCACATGAGGGTGATAAGCATTTGCATAATATTATTTAGTATAATGTAATATATTTTAATTGAGAAATTAATAGAAATTGGTTTTGATCTGGTTCTAACTGGTGTTGTTTCTGAGCATTTTACTTAATCTAATGTACATGCTGAAAGACCTATGATGATTCCTGGATAGGAATACTAGAGGATAGTTATTTTCTTAGAGGATAGCTATTTTCTTAGCATTATATAATACTCTTACAACAATTGACCCTGCAATAAATAAATTATAAATATATGCATTCTCTGCAGACTACTTTGTAATAATAGTCACCAGGAAAGAAAATATTAGCAAATGACAAAGCTAAATAAAGATGAACAGCATCTTAAATAATGAGCTGGCTAAAGAAGTCATAGAAACATTGAAATAATTATTTTAGTGAGAATGATAATGATATAACATTCTAAAATTTATAGAATAAAGCTATCACAGTCCTCTGAAGAAAATATCCCTCTCTGAAAGTTTTAGCAAAGTAGAAATGGAGGATTAACTACTCTTCTTAGGAAAATTTGCCTTCACTAAAAAATCAACAAATTAACATCCCTCCTTAAAACAATTTTAAAACAAACAAACAAAAAGAAAGTCACTTTAGGAATAGACAAAATGAAAAATAAAGAATATTGAACTATTAAAATAAAAGTTTAAAAATTAATAAAAGTATCAAATAATTAGGCAACCCAAGGAAAGAAGAATAAAAACCAAATTTTATGTTTAAAAAATGAACAAGATGAATTTCAAAGAGAAAAACATATAATTATCAAAAACTACTATTTACAATCATATTCCTGCATGCCTAAGAATTTAAAGGACAAGGATGAATAACTAAAAATAGAAAACACTTAAATTAACAAAAGAGGGAATAGATAACATAAGTAATTCAATCTCAGAAATCCAAATTAAACAAACTATAAAGATTATACCAAATGAAAAAAAATGTCCAGATGTATTTGCAATTGGATGTTGTTAAACATTTAAATAGTTCTTAATACTTCTGCTGAATAAACTTTTCTTAATTAGAAGAGAAATTTTATCAAACTATTTTCATGTTACAAAAACAATCTTTCTCCTCAAACCATCGAGAGATAAGCAAAGAAAGAGAATTATATACCAATAACATTGAACTTGATCCAAACAATTCAATAAAATATTGTTAAAGCAATTATATCAGAAAAACTCTCATTTTGGCTTATTTGAATTTATACTAGGGATGCATGGATGCATTAGCATTAGGACATCAATTACAATAGTCTTTTTTTTTTTTTTTGGGAGTTGACCTCTGATTCTTTATAATAAGAAAATCTTTCTGGAAATTTCCTTTGCTAATGCAGGTCAGCTACTACTCTAGTACTTTCAGTATTAGGGAGTTTCCCAGAGCACTGAGAAGTTCAACAACTTTTCCAAGGTCACTTAGCCAGTATGTGGGACTTGAGGTTCTGGCTCTGAGACCAGTTGTCTACCTTCTATTACATACTTCTTCTCAGATAAACCAAAAACAGACCAGCAAAATCTTCATGTTTATACCATCTTACAAAATATATAGCCTTCATATATTTTTATTATATACAATATATAAAAGTTTTAAAATCCAAATCTTAGGCATAAAAAGGCTCTTCTTTAATCAAATGCATTTATCTAAAACTGAGAACTTGTATTTTGGGCAATAATGACACAATGTAACCTTTCCCAATAAATTCAACTATAGCAAAAGTCTCACTTTCTCTTTTATTTACAAGAAATAGCCATTAGTTAACGTTCACAAAAATGAAACCAAAATCATCACTAACTTCAGATGACATAATGGTTTGCCTAAAAAAAAGCATAGAAAATCAAAGAAATAGTTAGATGTTGAATAACTTCAGTAATGTAGTAGATATAAATATATGCAGAAATATAATCAGTATTTCTGCATATTACTAACAAAACTCCAGAAAAAAAATGATAGTAGAAATTCCATTAAAAATGCACAAAATATCTAGAAGTTAGCCTACCAAGACTCACAGGACTTCTAAAAATACAATGCTGAGGTACTATCTTTTTTGGCACATGAATAATCTCTTTTCCAAAAGAGGAAGAGAAAGGACATTTGTTTAAAGAACAATTATCCACTTGTGAAGAAATCATCTCTCAGGCAAAATACTCAGGAGAGATAGACTGTTCTGAGCCCTAAATAGAGAAATAACCCTTAGTTGAAGATAGCGAGGCAACTTGTTTGAAGGTGGAACAGTGTTCAAGGTGACAATGGTTGTGGGAGATTGTGAGCCATCTCATTTGCAAGCCAATCTTTTAGGAGTTTTGAAGTATATATCTAACAAAGTTATACCTTAAATAACAGTTGGGGTGATTTGGGAAATTATTTGAAGACTATTTAGTTCTTACCTGCCAGAAAGAATTCTTTTTTTTTTTTTCACCAAAGGAGCCCTGTAACAGATCTATCTGTGGGAAGGACAATAAAGGAATATGCTTGACTTGACCAGCCAGTATCACGAGGATGAGTGTAGTTACAGCTCTCTTTTTATGGAAACATGGCATTCGGGAGCAGCTGTGCCTCATGAAAAAGACATTGGCCGGCACACTATGGAACCAGGGCTCCTTTTTGAAAGACATTCAGAAAGACATATTTCTTGAGTTTTACTTCTTGAAGTAAAAGTGTCCTCTAGGATACAATTTGTGGCATTAAAAAGAAGCCAGACCTCATAGCAAAGGTATAGGAAGAAATGAACAGATGAAGAATCAGGAGAGTAAGTTAAGTGCAAAAAGGCTTTCAAAAAGTTCATATGAACATATTAACAAATACTTTAAAGAATAATTCATCTCACTTAGCATACTCTTCCAGGAAGTAAAGATATCTTTATAGGGTTACTGAAAAGATATTTCACTTTTGCCTTATCCCTGGCACATTGAACAGGCCCTTAATCAATAAATCAAACCCAACTCACAAGGTGTGGACCTTTGAACTGAACTTCTTGTAGGGGTCATCTGTTGCTCTAAGAAGTGATGCTTATGCTAGAGAGCTGTTACTGATTTAGAAATCCAGGACCTTTCACATTCACAGGGCAGTCACCAAAGCTGGAAAGTTTCATGTCTCAGATTCACTCTTTAGACACCTGTATTCAGGAAAAGAAACATAAATCTGAAGATGTAGCCAGTGACTTAAAGTCCAATCTCAGGCTTGTCCAAAGAAGACCATTTTCTCCCTGTATTGGATTCATCATCTCCATGTTTTGTTTGTTTTAGGCAAGACTCCAAGGGATAGATGGCACTAGGTATTTCCTGTGTGACCTGAGAGAGAGCAGGAGTTTTTTTACATTTCTCATAGACTACTGTAGGAATTTCTTGTCCTGACTCAGTGACCAATCATCTTCGACACAGTCCGCCAGTCACAGGAACCAAGAGACAAATCTGGAGCTCCTGGTCATTCATCCTTTACCCATGGGATTAGATCAGGTTTCCCACTGAAAAGAGACCAAAGTTTGCATGGTTCTAAGAGAAGTCCCCCAGTCCTCTCTGCTTCAGATGTACTAAAATAGTATTGAACTTCCAGGATAGCCAAGGAAATGCAGCATCATTTAGTGGATAGAAATCTAGCCTCAGAGTCAAGGAAGACATAGGCTCAAGTCCCACTTCAAACTCATACTAGCTTTGAGATACTAGACTGAACAAGTCACTTAATGCTTCAGGACCTCAGACAAGTCCCCAATGGAGATTATATTTTGAATATAAGAATATAAATTGAATAAGAAGGCACTATCTGCATTGGCACTGGGAGTCTCATCCCCAGGAATTCTTTATCCCCATGAAAGCATGAGGGGAAAAAAAGGAATGACACATTAGAAAAATACTTGAAGGTTTGTATGAACTGGCAGAGAGTGGAAAAAGCAGAACCAGGAGCGCTATCTCCAATGATGAAAAGACAAAACAAACAAAAAGTTAGCCAGAATACAAAGCAAAGGTAGAACCAATGTTGGTTCTAGATGGTTAATAGTTCACATTTTACTCCTCTGTATAGGGAGGTGGTGTATTACAGTTGCGTAGTGTTAACGTATCTTGTCAACTGTTATTGTATCAGTCAGGAATCAACATTTATTAAATACTTACAATGTGCCAGGCACTGTGCCAAGCATTAATGTTAAGTAAAAAGTTTTGTTTAACTGTTTTTTATAAGGGTATGGGGATGTTTATGGTAAAAAATTATGGTGTTAAAATGAATCAATAAAATGTTTAAGAAAGAAAGCATTAAGTAGTTTAGCTAAACAATAGCTGATTAGGGTTGAGCAGGCTACAAAGTACCCAATATGTACTTAGGAATTTTGTGTTTCTTCAACTGCAGCACTTCATGATTTATGCATGGAAAATAGTTCATTATTTTCTTTGCTTTGATAGAAATATGAACAGCATGCAAATACAATAAATAATCTAGCCTTGTCTTTTTTCAGTCTTGCATTTCTGAAGACTAACCTCTAAGCCTATGTTACTTTAAATGTACACCAGAATGTCTGTTTATTGTTTCTGGGAATTTGGATGAATCATTTTAACCCCACTTTACTCATCTATAAAATAAAGTCAAAAATCTTTTCACTGCCTACCTCCCAGTTTTAACCAGAGATTTTTTTTTGCCTCTAGGGTAAATATCACAGATAATGCCCTTAAGAAGAAGCTGGGGAATTTATATGAAACACACTGTCAGTTGAGAGGAGGTGGAAGGAAAAAGAAGAGCTGAAGGCAGAGTCTCCAGAATTGTGGCCACTTCTGGGGAGACTTCCATGGGGCAGAGCTCCTCCTCACAGGGCCATCTGGTATCTTTCTAGTATAACTAATTGTTCTTGCTAACTAAAATGCTAGACTTTGAGTGCCGTCAACATCTCCTAAATTTAATACCCACTAAATTTGGCATTCTGAGGTCAAAGCCTGAATACAACACCTTAGTTGTGGCTCTGCTTGGAGAGAAGGTATAAAGGAAAAAAACTGCATTCAACTTGAAGTGATATATGAAAGTACTACTAATAATAGCTGGTGGCAGCTACTAGACTTGAGACCTAGTACGGGGGAAGAATGAGAAAGCATCTCTAGGACTTACTTTGTAATTCTAACCCCCTTTTAAAGAGATGGCAATGTGATAGTGCTCTGCTGCTTGCATGTGCCAGAGCCCCAATCACTGAATGTCTTTGTTCCTCTTAGGAGGCCTTAAGTGGCCCACCATTGAGCCTGGGGTTTTCTCTGAAACTCTGGAAATTGTACCCAGCTGTTCCACACCTCTTCCTAGCAACTGATGTAATACAGCATGGGTTAAAAGGATATCAACACTGCCACACTCTTTTCCTTTTCCCAGATTAATCAAAAAATAGAGAATTCTGACAAATGCCATCTGCTGATTTTTCCAAAAGACAAGTTTCCGTGGTATGGCCAGCAGGTGCCTCAGCTTTTTCTAGCATGCAGTACCAAAATAATCACCATGGTAACATTCTTAGGGCAGATTTCCAAACAGATTTATTGTGAACACAGAAGCTATATAGCACTTTCAAACAGGAATCCAGGCAAATGGGAATGTGGGGAAGTTGTTTGGATGACGGCGAGCAAGGTTGGATTAGCCCAGAAACAACCCAGTGCTCCCCTGCTCAAGTGAGGGTATGCTCCAAATGGTGAGTAAAATAGTAGCTGATCCTACACTCTGGATCTTACTTCACCTCTCAGTCTATTCCTAATCCTTTGCTCTTGGAGAAACTGTTTTATATAATGAGGAATGAGCCAACCACACCACCCCTCTCTCCCATCACCCATCACCCACTTTAATCTCAGAGTGGATTGAGTACTACATGTGGAATCAGGAAAACTTCAGTTCAAATCCTGCTTCAGTCACTTAATTACTTTGCAACCCTGGGAAAATCACTTACTATTTATATGCCGACATATATATATATATATATATATATATATATATATATATATATGTGTGTGTGTGTGTGTGTGTGTGTGTGTGTGTGTGTGTGTGTGTGTATGTGTGTGTGTGTGTGTGTGTGTGTGATTTGTTTTGCACACCTTAAAGTACCATATAATCACGAATTACTTTATTATTGGGAAGGGCAAGGCAATTACTGAATCCACTGGGGTGGCAAGGAGGTATTGAGGGAAAGAATAGGATCGTTTACATTTCAGAGTAAACCTGGAATTCTGAGTTCTTATATACAGAGAGACTGATATACATGCTTCCTTTAAGACCTAATTCAAATCTTAACTTCTAGAGGAGGCTTTTCCTAGTCTCCCAAGCTCCTAGTGCCATGGCAAACCTATGGTATGCATGCCGAAGCATGCCCAAGGAGACTGCTCCCTTCCCCCCTCCACTGCACCTGAGGACATTTCTCATTTTACCTGCCACTCTGCCCAACAGCCCAGGAGGAGCACTTTCTCCCTCCGCTATCTGGGGTAAGGGGGCAGCTCACATGGCTAGTGAGGGTTGCACTTTGGGCACTCGGTCTCTAAAAAGTTGGCCATCACTGCCCTAGTGCCTTTTCCTCTGAGATCACTTTTCATCTACTCCGTATATGTTTTCTATGTACCTAATTATTTATATGCTGTCTTTCCCTTTAAAATCTAAGGGCCTTGAGGACAAGGACTATTTTCTCCTTTCTTTGTGTTTTGGTATCTCATGCCTTAAAAGAGTGGGTTCCTTCCTCAGCTCTTTTCTCCTCTCTTTTTTTTCTCTCATTCTCTGTCTTTCCGTATTTCTGTTTCTCTCTGTGTATCTCTGTTCTGCCTCTTTTTTTCTCTATGTGTCTGTCTCTATGTAACCTCATCATTTCGTAATGGCTTAATCATAATTTCTGTACAAATGACTCAGATCTATATGGGCTGAACTCTCCATTGAACTTTAGACCTACATTACCAGAGAAATCATTGGACCTTTCAAATGGGATGTACTGAAAACATTTCAAATTCAGCATGTCCAAAACAGAATTTCTTATATTTCTTCCCAAACCAGCCCATTTTCTAACTTTCCTATTTCTTTTTAAGTAACCACTTTTCTAGTCTTTGTTTATAATTTCAGTATTAATCCTCAGCTCCTCATTCTCCTTCATCTCACATATCTAACCAGTTGTTAAATCCTGCTATTACTACTAGTATAACATCTCTCATTTTGGACCCTTTCCCTCTATTAACCTAGCCAGTGCCTTGGTTCAGGGTCCTATCTCCTCTTACTTAAATTACTTAATTGATCTCTTTGGTTTTCATCTCTCCACACTCCTGTCAATGTTCCACATAGCTATTAAAGTGATTTTTCCTTATGCACTAATCTTACCATATCACTGGACTATTAGATACATAAATATGAACTGTTGAGTTTTATAAAATAAAACTGTTGAGTTTTAAATTCTTTCACAACCTAACACCCATCTATCTTTCCAGCCTTATTGTATATCACTTACTTTGGCTCCCTTACTCTATAATCCAACCAAATTGGCTTCCTCAGGGGACCCTCCTTCTCTTCTTTTCATACTTTCACACTCCCACCTCAGAGAAATCCCTAACTTCCCTAAAGGCATCTCAAGAACCTCCTTCCACAAGATTTTTTTCCTGACCCTTCCCTAACTAATTTATATTTAACTACTGTGCATTTATTTCTATTTATTCTTTCTATATTTATGAACATACTTGCTTCCTAGTTACAATATAATTTCTTTGAGAGTGGAAATTGTTTCAGTCTCCGTATTTATATCACTAGTGTTTATCACAAGGCCCAGTGCACAGTAAATGTTTAAACCATACTTATTTATTGATTGCTTGTTTGCTTCATTGAACAAAAATTAATTAATTAATAATTAAATAAATAAATTTAAAAATAAAAAAAGAAGATGCATGCAGCATACTCTTCTCTTGTGTGTAATCACAAATATTCAAATATATATACCTACATTCTTACACACATACATGCCTACATACAGATATCCTTTCCACATTGCCTCTTCCCTCATCAAAGTTTCAATATATTGTGGATGGGCATAAGAAACTAAAAGGGAATTTTTGAGAGTTTTTTTCAGAAGCCCCAGACAACATGCAAAGGCCAGCAAATGACACAGGAAAAGTTTAGAAACTCAGAAATGTGTAAATTAAATGTGCAATATTGTATAATATCGAAACATTTTCTTTTGATACCATGAACATACACAATTTCTGTTTTAAATTTAAAATAAGTAAAAAGTTAAAGTTTGCAAAAATATGAAAGCCAACAGACAATACACAAAGGCTAGAAATGTAGAGATAGCTTTAAAAGTTTAGCAACTTATAAACGCATAAAATATATGTATTATTATGTTATTTTTCTTAGGCATGCAGTTTGTTCAGTATTATTCTCAAATTTGTTTCATTAAATTTTTTGCACTTATTTTATATTTTTATGCAATCTTTTCATTTAATATTGACCTATATATAGCCTATGATCAAATACTTAGCCCAAATTTTACATTAAGATACTGTGAACACCCCATAAAAGAAAAAGAAAAAATTCAGGCCTCTTCTTGGGTATGAAGAAAGGGCCAAAAATTCTTACATGAATTTTCTAGATTTCGAGGCTAAATATCTCCTGTGACATGGATACCTCAGAATGTATGTATATATGTACACAGACACACCATATACATTATATATATATGCATATATATATATATATACACATATATATGTTTGCTAAAATGAGATAATGTGGGCTGAAAAAGGGGAGAGAAGGGAAGAGTCACATACCAGATCTGTCTATTCCAGACATGGTAGAAATATTGAAAGGATGGACATGAGAAAAGGAACAATAAGCAAGGAGAATAGCAAGTAGGAAAGTTTGGCTGGATCTATCTATTCTTTGGTTTGACAGAATCTTGAGGAATATAAAAGATCCATTTCACCAGTTTACTCACTGGTTTGGCATTAAGGCCCCCTTTCTTCTGATTTTCCTTTTGCCTTGATAACATTGTCTCTTTAACATGAGATTTCTTGCTTTTCATTTCAGTTTCCTAATCTGTCCCCTGACTCTAGTTACCTTGGCTTATTATATTCAGGTCTGCTACAGATATCTTCCTGAAATTTTTTTCTCTTTCACACCTCCACCCATTATTGTGGCCCAACAGTACTAGTTTGCTTCACCATTGCCTAAGGCTTTAGTCCTTGCTTCCACCTCAGTCCACCTACCTTTGGTCTTGTGTCTATTTAAAGACATTCTAATTTCTTCAAAATCCCACTAGTTCTCCTGGACTCCAGCTCTAGTAGCTTAGCTGGGGCCTAAATATTTATTAAATTAAAAGTTTGGGGGAAATGGCGATAATTTAAACAGAAGAGAAATAGAAAACCATTCCTAAGCTAGAACTATTTTGTATAACTAGTCATATACACTGAACTATTTTTCATACCCTCTCTCCATTTCATTACTTCCAAAAAATTAAACTACAAAATTTCCCAACAAGTTCATCCTTGCCAACTTAGATGATTTTCTGATTTCTTCAATGTAATGGCAATCTGGTGCACATGCAAAGAACTTCAGATGTGTCTCTTGCAATGGAGAGATTTAGAGTCTGCTTTTGGGAGAAACTGTCATGACGTATAAGGGAAATGCCTGGAAGAGGGACCCCTCACCGACTGGAAAACCTCTCATTTACCACATGGTTAGCAGACCAGAATCAGTTACAGAATGTCTGTGTGTGCACAGTCTCTCCTAGACCCTTCCATTACATGTCATCATGACTCTCTCAGGAGCAAATTCCCAGGCTCACCATGTGAAAAGAGACCATCCAAGGTACTCTGCACATGTGCCTGAACAAACCCAGAGGACCATATGCAATATATTCAAGAAATCCTCCAGTTTCTAGAAACATCACCTTTACACCAAACTTGTAAAATATGACTAGGATATCTGGATCTTGCCATCTGTTCCACTGCAACACACTTATGACTTCTAGGACTTTCCTTCTGTCTTCCAACTGAAATGTCTATGTGTTGTCTCCCTTAATTAGAATGTATGCTGCTTGAGAGCAGGGGCTATCTCACTTTTCCATTTGTATATTTAAAACACAAGCACAGTTATTGATACATATCAAATGCTCAATAAATGCTGTTTTGTAATTCTAAAGGAATTGCTCAGGTGTCTAATTTTCCCCATACATCTTCCCCATAGATTCACCAAAATACAACAATAATTAAAGTAGCTACTATGCATAGGACAGAGTGTCTTGGATAAGAAGGAGACAAAGATTTTTTTTAAATGCCCTGGTCCTTGCCTTCAACAAGCTTAAGTTTTCCTGAGGGAGAATAAAATGCAATTTTAAAAAGTTTGACCTATCATTTTTCATAAGTGAGGGGGAAGGGAATGGGAAAAGCATTTATATAGTGCCTACTCTTAATTTTCTAAGTAGTACTGTGGAGAGAATGCCAAGTCTGGAGTCAGAAAGCATCATCTTCCTGAATTAAAATCTGGCTTCAGACACTTATTTGCTGTGTGACCTTGAGCAAGTCACTTAACCTTGTTTGTGTTTGCCTTAGTTTCCTCATCTGTAAAATGAGTTGGAGAAAGAAACTGCAAACTACCCCAGTACTTTTGCCAAGAAAATCCCACCATGGGGTCAAAAAGAGTTGGACGTGATTGAAAATGACTGAAAGACAACAACTATGTACCGAGGACTGCACTAAGCTCTACAAATTTTATCTAGTATAGAGAACACCTGATGAGGGACTTTATCAATGAAGATGTATACCAGCTTTGAAACTTGCAGTTTTAGAGAGTTGCCTCAGGCACTAAGAGACCAAGTGACTTGAACAGAATGATGCAGTTAGAATATATGAGGGATGGAGCCTGAACCAAGGTTTTCCTGATTCTGAGGTTTGCTCTTCTTATACTACACCAGGCTGTACATGGGCGCAGATGAGTGGAAGGCAAGATTCACCCTGATGATAGCAAAGGAGAATTCTATATAACAGTTCTTTAGATCATCTTCAATTGTTACCTTTTATGTTCCCTATTACCCTCATTGAAAACCCAGTGTATGCACAGCAGACTTGTGGATTTGTACATAAAGGACCCTTTGTTCATTTTTCTCTTGGGTCAGGGGCTTTTCAAATCAATTTAACAAGCATCTCTTAAACATATACATATACTATGTGCCAGTCTCTGTCCTAGGCTTGAGAATAGAGACAAAAATACAACTGTCCTTTTCCTCCAAGAGTTTACACTCTGTTGGAGGTGCAACAGCACTTTTACAGACAAGGAAATGCAAAATATATACAAAACACAAAGTAATTTCAAAGTGAAGTCCTAATGATTAGGGATGATGAGGAAAAATCTCATAGACAAAATAACACCAACTGAGCTTTGAATAGTGTAGGCATTCCAGCAAGTAAAAGTAAGGAAAGAGAACATTCCAGGTATGGTGAGCACATTGAAAGGATGGACACAAGAAAAGGAACAATAAGCAAGGAGACTAGCAGGTAGGGAAGTTTGGCTGGAATAAAGAAAATGTGCGGTGCGGGGAGGAGTGAGTAGGAATATATCATAATGTGGAAAGAGAGATTGGATCCATATTATAAAAAATCCTTGAAGAAAAAAAGAGTACTACATCCTCATTAAGGAGTAACTATAAACATATAATATACTATGTACATATGTGCATAAGCAAATGCACACAATAAAGATGAGCACACAGAAGGAAAAAAATATTTAGGCAACTGTGGATTGGAGACCAAATTTGTTATGTTGTCCCAAGAGTTTCCAGTGAAATTCTATTAATTTTGTCTTCTAGGAATTTATATATATTTCACAAATAATAAAGTCAGCACATTTTATTGACTACTCTATGTAGAACACTTTATTAGGAATTAGGGAAGATATAACGTAACAATCATATTGTAAAAAATGAATAACTATGAATGTCTTAAGAACTCAGGTAAACACAGTCATGATCCTAAAACACAGATGATAAAGAATGTTTTCCCCTTCCTGGAACAGAGGTAAGACACTATGCAAAAAGAGATATACATGCTTGAAAATGGACAATGGAGGAATTTGTTTTGCTTGACTATGCATATTCATCACAAGGGTTTTGTTTTGTTTTTCATGCCCTGAAGGTGAGAAGAGGGGTACAACTGGAAGAAGAGAAAATAAATTCTTGTTAATTAAAAAATAAAACTAACATTAATTTTTTGAAAAGATGAATGATTCCTGCACTCCATATCCTTAGCCTTTCTGGTACTGAATGGTTGTACTCCTTTCTTGGGATGGGGAGCAGAGATGAGGAAAGTAACTTCAGCTAGAATTAGAACCTAATCAGTTCTAGATTTAATTTGAAAAATGGCATCTTCATTTTACAACTACTATCATTAGGGTATATGGCTTCTGGGCTTTCCACAAGAGGAATATAAGCTCCCTGAGAGCAACAACAGTTTCATTTTTGTCTTTCTATCCTCAAAGCCTAGCACAGTGCCTGACACAGAACAGAAGATTAATGAATACTTCTTGGATTAAATTTTAAGTAGGATAAGCCATAACCACAGATTAACACAAATAACCATCAATAACATGGTTATGTGACACAGTGAAGACACAAGCATAGAAAAGCCTAGGCATCTACAAGTGTTTCATTAATTACTCCTCTCAACACACATTGTCTCCCTGTCCCTACTCTAAGCAAGTTTCTTACTTGCCCAGCTGTGAAGTTCATTGAATTGTATAGAACCATCCGACTTTTTCCCTGTGATATGACACTCCTAAAAATTTTGGCTCTGATGTAGCCTTTTATAGAAATATAAATTCAAATATCTTCCAAAACCGAGTAGATAAAAATAATCTGAGAGGAAAGGCATTGGAAGGAGAGGTTGGAAATGGTCTTCTGCTGAACATGAGATCTAAGCATTCACAGAAAATCTCTTCTTATATTATGTATCACCTAATATTCATCTTCACATCCATTAGCTCCTCATTCTGTTTATAAGCAGTATTCAGCAATGATGAGACAGTTGGCAAGTACTTATTAAGTGCATAGTATGTGTCAGGCAGGTTAGTGTAAAAAAACAAATGCCAGATTTGAAATCAGAGGATATGAATTCAAATCTTGGCTTTACTCCCAACTCCCCATGCAACCTTGATGAAGTAATTTGACCCCTCTATGATAGTAGTTCTTAAAGGAGTTCTAAAATGTCAAAACTATTTCCTAAAAAGATTAAGATGTTCTTTGACTATTAAAATATGTCTTCCTTTTCTAGCTATGTATCTGTGTGAGGCTGGATTTTCTTCATATATTTCTACCAAAACATCAGCATATCACAACAGATTGAATGAAAAAGCAGATATGAGAATGTAGCTATTTTCCATTGTCAGACATTAAAGAGATTTTCAAAAATGTGTAAAGCAATGTTATTCATTTTGGGGAAAAATATTTTTTTCTTAAAATATGTCATTTGTGTTCATATGTAATGAGCATTATTATTTTTACCTAATTAATATTTTAAAATATTTATCAGCTTAATGTATAATACAGTAATGTTGATAGAAATAACTCATATTAAACAAAAGCTCTTTTGCGGTTGTCAATAACTATTAAGAGTATAAATAAGTCTTTAGATGAAAAAGTTTGAGATCTGTTGCTCTAGGCTTTAGTTTACTCATCTAAATGGGTATGAATCCTTATACCCCTTGCATCTCTAATTTCATATGACCTCATAATTTGCCTCAGAAATTGGAGTATCTCAAAGTAAACTAGAGGCAAATTAAACTAGAGTGCTAACTAAAATTCTTTCACTAAAACAAAATCTGTTGAGCTAGGGTACTCTGAGTGAGTAGATTATTCAGCCCATGGGGACAGACGGATGGAAGTGGAGGGAGGAAGTAAGGGACTGAGACAAAGGTTCTTCTTCAGAGGAGAAGGGGGCCATTTCAGGGAGGAAACATGCTCCCTGAGTCCTGGCCTTTGAGCAAAGCCCCATTAATTTTGTGCTATCATGGAACTTAGTAAACATGGAAGTCTGTGGGTTGCAAGGCTTCTAGAAATAGATCAAATTTAAGTGAAAATTGAGTAAGGAGACCCAAAAAGAAAAGCAAGTTTGAACACACGACATGGATAGAAAGAGACAGATAGGGAGAGAGGCTAGTCAGAGTCCAGCAGAGAATTGTTTGTTCATGGTCCCTCTCATATATAATTCTTTTGATCTTTGGCAGTAATGGGGTTGGTGGGGTGGGAGAGCAGGTCAAGGTCTTGAAGGAGATCTTTTTGAATGTCCCCAGGATCTTCCATTAAGTTTATAAGAAAGCTCTAAATAATCACCAAACACAAATAATGAAAATAGCTTGAATTTTGAAAATGAGTGCTTTCAGGTTTCTATGAAATCTATATTCTGCTTTTCTAATCTTTGTTGAGTTTTTCTTCACTACCATGTAATGGATTCCACACCAGGAAGAAACTTTGATTTCTCGAAAGTACAATCTCATTGAGAGGCAGCCAGACTTAGTGGATAGTGTGTTGTGTTTGGAATTGAAAGAATCTGCTTCAAGTTCCCTCACTGATTCCTGTAGGCTATGTGATTCTGGGTAAACCACTTAAATTCTCTAAGCTACATTAATGTTTCTAAAATCTCCTAGAATTACCTTCTGTCTACTCTTTAGATATCTTGTATGAACCAAGCTATTCCCATATTGTCTCTCTCATTAGAATATAAACACCTTGAGAGCAGGGATTGCTTTTGTCTTTTCCCTAGCACATGGTAAGTACTCAGGAGATGTTTCTGGACTAATTAATTGACTACAAATTATGTAAGTAATTCCCAAGCTGAAGAAATCATGGGTCTTTAGTGTATTGCTCTTTCTGGTGAAGAAGCTCTAACCCCCACTGGGAAAAAATTGTCTTTAAGAATCTTTACACATTGAGCAGGTCCATGAAAAATGACTTGCCACATGGAGAGCCATCTACATCTGGTATAGGCATGTGGAAGGGTTGACTCTGGCATTTGAGTTACTTATTTTTTTTTTCACATTTGGTTTTTCTGGTAGCAAAAAATACAAGTTCTGAGAAAGAAACAGATGGGAAAGTGGACAGTTGGAATAATTTTTCCTAAGGCCTTTGTTTTTGAGAACATGGGCATCCTTCAGCAGGAGTGACATCCATTGCCAAATCCAAGTACAATGCCCCATTGGCGTAGAGAAGGTAGAATTACTTCGAAGATAACAGGAAGAGCTATCAGCATATCAATTTTCCTTCTTTCCTTTTCCTTTTCTTTCCTTCTTTCTCAGTTTCACAATGAGAGTACTACCACTTGCCAGGACTGGTGGTCATTTAACCCAGGGTTTGTTTGGGACTTTTCTTTTGAATTTTGAGAAAGAAAATCACCTTGCACTGAAAAAGACTCCAGTAATAAGAAGGGCCTGAAGGGATTTCAAACCATTAATCCTAGACAGGTGGCAATCATATCTTCGAGGACATCCTTAAAGGCTCAGGGAGCAATTGTACTGCAATGTGGAATAAGCTTCCTGGGTTGGGAGTTCATGGCTACTATTGGGTGCTGCTGAGTCCAGGGTCTGAGCACAGTCTGTTCTCCTGCACTAATTTTGAGTGCCAAATTAACGAACCTTACTAGGATGATTGCTAGACCTGTAAATAGTAACAGAAGAGTCTGAGTTGTAGGCAGAACCATGTACAGACTAGGAGATGTGAAGGAACAAACGTTCAAGAAGCTTATTTTTAAGAGTGAACTTAATTTCGTTTGCCATTCTTGTGGAGAAGTATTTCCACTGTGACTTGACTCATAATGAAGCCTACCTTCCCTTCCTTAGCATCTACCTTTTAGGAGATATAACACATCGTGCTGTGGCCCCATGTGATGAAAGCAGCACAAAATGTGATTTTAAAAAATTAGAATGTCTGGCCCAGTCTAATAAGAATGGCTCTTTCTGTTCCTTAGCCAAGAAATCATTCTGAGAACGCCCACATGTTTCTAGTTTTTGGAGGGTTTTTTTACCCCTTTCATCTATGAGAAGAGGAAATTTTTAAAGAGATTTAACAAATATTTGTTCAGAATCTATTGTGTGCAGAAATCTGTTAGGCATTGTTAGTGATATAAAATTTTGATAAGATACAATCTCCATCCTAGTGGAGTTTATAGTTTAATAGGGGGCTAAATCTCACAGAAGGTTAACTAGAATACAGAATCATACATAAGTGCATACATAATTATAGAATCACTGGATTTCAGAGTTGGAAGGGACATCAATGGCCATCTAATCCAGGCTATGCCCCCTCCCTTCAAATATCCACACTATAATATACAATTCAACCTTTTGTTTGAAGTGCTTAAGGGGAAGGGGGAAACTGAAGAGGCACTAGCTCTCATTTAAGACAACCCATTCTACTTATGGATAGGATGTTTTTTCCTAATATCAATAAATTTGACTTGTTGAATTGAATTCAATAAAATTGAAATGTCTATCCATTACCCCTAGTTCTAACCACCAGGACCAAGTGTGACAAGTCCAAACCTGACTTGTCACAAGAGTCTCTCAGATGTAGGAGGATCAATATCATGCCATAAGTTTAAAGCGGGGTAGAAAAAAATGATCAATGCCAACTGTAGGGAGCAGGGAATGCTGTCATTAAAGAAGTAACATTTTAATTGGGCTTTAAAAAATGGAGGGCTGGGGGGGAGGCATCTGGGTAGCTCAGAGGAGAGATTCAAGCCTGGAGAGAGGAGGTTCTGGGTTCAAATCTGACCTCAGACACTTCCTGGTTGTGTGATCCTGGCTAGAGCAAATAGTTTGTGAAAGGGAGTAACAATATGAGAGAACTCTGGGAAGACAGGTGAGATTGTTATGACTTTCTAATGTCATGTTACAAGGAATCTGAACTTTACTAAAGAGGTAACAGGGAACTAATGCTGGTCTTTGAGAAGAGGGGTGGCATGCCCAGATCTAGGCTTAAGGGACATTAATCGGGCACTATAGCGAAGTATGGATTGGGAGGGGGGAAACTTATTAGAAGGTGGCTATAACTGTCCATGAAAGTGACAGGCTTTTCTAGGATGATGATAGTGGAAATGAAAGAGTGGTGGCGGATATAAGAGAATTATTTGAATGCTTGAACAATTATTTAAAGGGAAGATAGGTGGTGTAGTGGATTGAGTGCTGGACCTTAAGTCAGGAAGACTCATCTTCTTCAGTTCAAATCTGGCCTCAGACATTTACTAGCTGTGTGACTCTGGGTGAGTCACTTAACCCTGTTTGCCTCAGTTTTCTTTTCTGTAAAATGACCTGAAGAAAGAAATGATAAATCACTCCAGTATCTTTGTCCAGAAAATCACTAGTCGGGTCATGAAGAGTTGGACATGACTAAAATGATTAAACACAGTTATTTAAATGTTTAGCAGTGAAAGGGAAGAAAGGAAGTAGAGTCATATGGTTTAAGGAAAAGTCTTGAGTATGTGAGCATATTTATGGGCAGATGGGAAGGAGCAAAGGGAGAGAAAAAGACTGAAGTAAGTTTAGGGATAAGTGACAATAATTGGGGCAAGGTCTTGGAGAAGGCCAGAGGAAGAAAAGTCTTAGGAGGCAGCTAGAGGAAGAGCATAGTGCTAGACTTGGACTTCAGAATACCTGAGTTCACATTCTGTTTGAGACACTGAGGTTGTCTCATAATTTCTTTGTGCCTCAATTTCCTCATCTATAAAATGAGGGCATTGGATACTCAAGTCTCTTTCAGCTCTATGATCTTATGAGTGGGGATCAAAGACAATATTAAAATTTCTTTTCATATTACATTTCTAAAATTAAATTAAATTACCTTCTGAGGGCAATCTCCATAGGTAACTTATAATTTCCTTTGGAGTCTACATATTTTTTAGCCTTTAATACTTTGCTGTACTATGCAGAATAATGTCAGAATTACAGGATGTTAGAGTTAGAAAGAAAGAGTCCAATGCAGCTGTCTCACTTTATAAATGAGAACTGTCCCACTTATCCAAGATCGCAGAGCAAATTTACAAGAGAGCTGGGACTGTAAGTCACATCTTCTAGTCTTCTAGCTCCCAATCCATTGATTCTTATACTATCTCATGCTCTATTGCCTCCAGGTTATTTTTTGGGTTTGCTTTTCTTTTTGACAGTTTGAGTAAAATTAAGGAAAAAACTATCAATTTCACTATCCCTCTCAAAATTTTTCTAGCTAGAAAACCAATAAGCTAAGTGATTCTCCTTTTTGCCACAGATTTTGGCCAATCATTTCCTGGCCCCAATTCCCCCTGCCTTTGCCCCTCTCAGCTTGCTTTCTGTCTCTTTTCCCTGTAGATTCCTTTAGACTCTGCTTTATTTTTTTTCTTCTCTTTTTCCCTGCCCACATTTCAGCACTGTGAGAGCACACAGACATCTGCATTTCAAAGAGACCCTTGTCCACTTTCCAAGGCATACACTTAAAAAAAAAAGGAAAAGAAAAATAGAAAGAAAAGGGGGGTAGATTAATTTACGTCTCATTGTAGGTACTGTACTAATTACAGAGTAGGTCCTCATTTCTTTTCTCCCCTTTTCTCCCTCCTCTGACGCACATGCTCTATAATAAGCTTCTGTTACTTGGAGCTTATGAGGCTCAATAGTAAGTTGAAACCGCTACTATATTTACACACTTTCCACATTTAGACAAAGGCTATTTTTAACTGCCTTGCTATTTGTGGGGGCTGCCGACGTCACTTTGTGCTCACATGCAGAAGAAGCATCATATACTTGTTGGGTTTTTTTGTGTTTACTGTTCTGTACCAGGTCTGGCTTTCCCCCTCTTGGGGAGGCAAAAAGAATGAGAGGGGTTCTTCAGGTCACTTGTGAAAGTCCTTTTGTGAGTCCAGACTCACCAATTAGTGAAGAAAAGGACACTTGGTGGTTGGCCTGAAAAGCCCATTCTTAGTGGCTGACTGCTAGGATCCTGGGCATCCAATCAGAGATGGGTTTGCATGGCACCGTGAAGACCTACATTTGCTAGTTTCAAAGCTTTGGGGATAGGGACACTTGCCATCGATACTTCACCGAAAGTCTGTTATTCCCTTTTGTATGAGCACAGCATGGAAACATATTCTCTGACAAGGGTCACACTGATCTCCCTTTTTAAAAAAGCTTCATCTTTCTTCCCAAGGTGCTGTAGTCATTTTATTGGTTTTGTTCTTAAAAGAAAGTGATTTATAATTGTGAGATTGCATGTGTTTGTGATATTCCAACATTTGGGACTGGTTACATTCTAGGACAGTCTCTGTTTTTTTTTTTCCTTTTAAAAGTCAGGTAAGTAGTTAGATATTGTTTTCCATGGGTCAAAGAAATTTGATTATTTTAAAACTGAAAAACAACCAGACAGATAATGCTGACTTGTAAACTTTTCTGAAATTATAAGCATTGCATAATGGATAAAGTACCAGATTTAAAGACAGAAAGACCTGGATTCCAATCTCACTCTGACATTAACTAACTGTAACGATGTCACTAAACCTCACTGAGCTTTAATTTGCTCATCTGCAAAGAGAGTACTTATAATATATATACTTACTTAGCGATTATGAGGCTCAAATGGAAAAAAGACATCTAAGACATTTTGCAATATCTAAAGACCTATACATAATTGCCAGCTAAGACTATAACATGTTACTGCTCTCTTTCATGAAGTTTGTTGCTATTCTCATCAAACTTCCTTCCTAACTCTTTCCTAAACCTATCCTTCCATCTTCTGCCTCTGAACATTCACACAAGCCATCCTCAATATATGGAAAGTCTCTCTCATTTCCCTGTCACCATTTTTATGCTTGTATCTTCCTTCAAAGTTTAGTTAAGGATGAAACTAGGTGGCTTGGTGGTTAGAGATTCAGGCCAAGACATGGGAAATCCTGAGTTCAAATCCAGCCTCAGATATTTTCTAGTTGTGTGACCCTGAGCAAGTTACTTAACTCCAATTGCCCAGCCCTTATCACTTGTCTTCCTTGGAACCAATACTTAGTATATTTGACAAAGACATGGCATGCATGCTGGAGGAGACTGCTCCATTCCTCCTCTCCACTGTGCCTGAGGACATTTTTACATGTCCCACACAGACTCTGTCCAAGTAGACCAATATGAGCATTTCCTCCCTCCTCTCTGGGGTAACTTGGGGGGCTCACAGGCATCTCAAAGGTGCATTTTGGGCATGTGATCTCTAAAAGGTTCATCAACGCTAGTATAGATTTTAAGACAAAAGGTAAAGGTTTTAAAAAATAAAAAGCTTAGCTCGGTGCTCATTCCTTTCTGAAATGTACCCAAATCTCAACATTTATTAGTGTCCTTTCCCTCAATTATTGTATTAATCTTTGGCTTATTTTGCTTTCTCTCCTTATCATTGACATGCATAGTACCTAGTATTCAGTAGGCATTTAATACAAAAAAAAAGTTTTTTTGAATTGAACATCCTTTTCAAAGATCCCTTTAGAAGAGATAAAAACTGAACAGGAAGCTCAAAGAACATGGAACTGGAAGGAGCCTCAGGCAAAGACTATTTCATTTCACTCCACTATTTTACAAACAGGGAAACTATGGCCCAAAGGAGGGTTTATTCCCACTCACCAAGCAAAACAACTAGTCAAAATATACCTATACTTCATCTGAATTCCTGGTGGTCCTTTTAATAAGCCTCTAGTAAAATCACATTGAGAAAAAAAAATCAGGAACACCTGAGTTCAAATTTGGCCTCATACCTATTAGCTATTTGACCCTAGGCAAATAACTTAACCCTGTTTGCCTCAGTTTTCTCATCTGTAAAATGAGTTGGAGAAGGAAATGGCAAACCATTCCAGTATCTTTTTGCCAAGAAAACATGGATCATGAAGAATCAGACACAAATGAACAAATATTATCAACATTAAAACCAAGAGAAATCAACATACAACCAATTCATTAATGAGTATTTATCAAATATTTACCTTGTGCCAAGCACTGTACTAAATGCTGGGAATACAAATACAATAAATGAAATAATCTTCATTTGCAAGGATCATCTGTATAAAGCAGATGATACTCAATACTTGGAAGACCCTTGTTAAGTAAAATGGGGAGTGGGGAAAATGGTCCCTAAAAATGTGGTTTGGAAACTCTCATCAACTCCTGCCAGTAGTGAAAGAAGTGCAAGTGGATTTAAAGGATGGGAAGTTTTAGAAAAAAAAATGATAGTCTTCAAAATTGAGAAGTATCAATAATTGACTTTGCAAGGGAATGCACAGCTTTGTTAGACAGTGTGGCCAGTTTCCCCAGCTCTCAGGCTGCCTTGGAGAGAGTCTCTTTCCTCTGAATCAGAGCAAGGAAGGGCTTCAAACTGCTTACTCAGGTTTTCATTGCCTGGAAAAGAATTTGAGAGATTCTTATCTTTCTTAAAGGTAATACGTGTGAGGCATTACTCACCCATGAGGCTGGCCTTAAAAAACTAGAAGAAGGCTCCTTAAGATGACCATTTCTTAAAATGATGGCCTGTCATTTGTGCCAGATATCAAGTGGCTATTCCTTTAGTTAAGAAATTAAAATGTTAATCCTTTAAAGATGCATATACCCTTTGAATAACACAATAAACAATTGTCTGTTATTTATTGCCTCCTTTCTGAAAGTAGTGGCTAAAAGAGATGTAGGAAATGTTAATAGATCTGAGAAATGTTATGTCCCAGATAAAAAGCCAGAGCTGATCTGTAGATGTGGGTATAAGGAACAAGATAGTAAACAGGACTAAAAATGGCACATGGGAAGGTACAAAGATAGATTTTATCTACTTTTCCCTGCTTGCTTACTCTTTATTGAACTACATCTTCATTGAACCATAGATTTAGAATCAGCTGGGACCTTAAAAGTCAGCCAGTCTATCACTCTAATTTTACAGATGAGGAAACTGAGGCTTATAGAGGTCAACTGATTTTTCCAGGATTCACAGATAGTAAGAAGCATAGTAAAAGATTTCAACTTTCTTTATCCTCAGTAATAATAAAAACTCACAGTGACAAATGGGACTTTCCTTGCCACAATCTCGGAAGGAGATGTTATTATCTATATTTTACATAGAAGGAAACAGATTCTTAGAAAAGTCAAAGTGGTTTACTTACAAGACTAGAAAGTAGTGTGGTGGAACGTGTAGAACTTGAAATTCAGAAAACCTGGGTTCAAATCTCAATCAAGATAGTAGCTATACTAACAAGCTCCTCCATGAGACTGTCTGCTGATGTCTGTATTTTGATCAAGATGCTTGCTTGGAAAGTTGACGGACTAGTTAAGAGAGTATTGTAGAGTTTGGGAGATACCTATTTTGCTGGTTCATGACAAAGAGGATGGCTTTAAAATAGGTTTGACTTTTGAAATTGCACTCCTCACAGCTGGCCCTCAAAAGGGTTGGAAGATTTTTTTTAAACTTAGTCTGTTTCCATGTCAGTGGTTAAATGATGCATTAAAGGAAAACTGATTCCTAAAAAAAAAATGATAATAGCTATATGGCCCTGGGCAAGTCAATTTCTCAGACCTTTAGTTTCTTCATTTGTACTGTTGTTCAGTTGTTTTTCGGTCATGTTTAACTCTTCCTGACCCCTTTTGGGGTCTTCTTGGCAAAGATATGGAAGTGGTTTGCCATTTCCATCTTTAGCTCATTTTACAGATGAGGAAACAGAGGCAAACAAGGATACGTGACTTCCCCAGGGCCACACACATGTGTCTGAGGCTGGATTCAAACTCATGAAGGTTAATCTTCCTGACTCCAGTCTCTGCCCTCAATTACATCACCAAGTTGCCCTTCCTCATCTGTCAAAGGAGGCATTTTGACTCAGTGGCGTCTAAGGTCCATTCTATGTCTATAGTCTATAATCATATGATCTTAAGTACAATATTAGAAATCATTTGCCTTCAAGTCTAGAGGAAAGACCACTGCCTTGCTACCTCTTTCACAAAGCTATAGAATAAATGGCTTTTACAAGAGTCTGAAATCTAAGCTAACAGCTCATCCTTGCAGCAATAGCTGCCTTGGACTCAATTCAGCAGAGAAAGAAATGGGGACACTGATTTGGGAACCAGCCCAGACATTGCCAACATTGAAGAAACACTTTTGTTCCTGTGGGTTTTTCAGGTTTCATTGCAATTTGGGTGTTCTGCCTGAGCCACAGCTGAAATCCCCAAGTGATGAAAGAAGGCCCAATGTCACCATGTTTCCGGTTTCAGATAGACCAGAAACATGAGAAGGAAGGTTTCCTCTTGCCAGCTATCCAGGCCAAGGAGCTAGAGATAGGGACTCGGTAGCTGGGATATTCCCTAGTAGCTAGCTAAGGCATCCCTAGCCCCATGAGACAGTGGAGACAGTTAAGTGCTTGACAGTTGTAGCGAGGACATTTTGCCACTGAAAAATCTACTAACTTAGTACCTACTACTTACAAAATCTCCATGAAAGCCCTCCTCTGATGCCTCATCAGAACATACACAAAACCCTGATTTCTGAGTCTCTAACCCAGACCACCATTTAATGAGGTGCTTGGAACATACTCATTTTATTCCCAGGACTTCACTCTTTCACCTACTAACCCCTGGGGTATCTCCCCCTCCCCCATTTAGCTACCTTTGAGGTGGTGTCTTTCTCCCTGTAGGAGGTAAACTCCTTGGAAATAGAAGCTATCTTTTTTTCTTCTATTTGTGCCTGGAACAAATAAATATATGTTGAGCATATTAATGCTTAAAAAATGATCTAATTATTCAAAGAAACATCAATGGAGCAAAGAACTGGGAAAGCTACGCAGTCTGGAAAAACTTCAACTGTGGGCCTGAAAATGGGCACTATCTTATTATTCAAGGACAAATAACTATCCAGGCCCATCATGCCAAGTGCAATGTCCAAGTCTACTTGCCTAGCCCCGTCCCTTGACCTGACCTCCACTTTCATATTTCTTGTTGCCTGTTAGAGACATCTCAAATCAGAAGTCCCAAAGAATCTTAAAAGCAACATGTACAATACTACATTTGCCTTTTACTCCATAACCTCCCCTCTTCCAAAATTCCCTCTTACCTTTGAGGTTACCACCATCCTTCTAGTCCCTACAGCTTGCGACCTAAATATCGTCCTTGATGCCTCACTCTGTCTCACTCCGCATATGCAATCTGTTGCTAAAATTTATTGGTTCTACTTTCATTTCTCACATATACCCCTTCTAACATTGCCACCCTCTTGTGTCCATGAAAAGGAAATTCAATTTAATTGAACATGTTTTTATTAAATGCCTGATATGGAGCTACTAAGACAAAATAAAAGACTTCGTCTTCAAGTTTGCATTCTTTTATTAAGTTTTATTGGTACTTTTTTAGTAACCATCCCAAAGATCTCTACCTTATAACAAAGAATAAAAAAGAGAAAACAATATAATTCAGTAAAACCTATCTATTCATTCAAAAAAGTCTGACCTTGGGGTCAGCTAGATGGCTCAGTGGATTGAGAGTCAGGCACAGAAACAGTGTGGATTCCTAGACAGAAGGTAAGGGTTTAAAAGAGAGAAAAAGCTTGACCATATAGGTAATGTTACATTTTCTCAATCTCTTTAAAGAAAATTGGGGGATAGGAGGTAGGGAGAGGTTCTTCTCACATCTCTTCTTTGGGTCCAAGCTTTGCTGTTTTTAATTCACACCATTCAGTTTTTTCATTTTATTTTATTTTTTAAACCCTTAACTTCTGTGTATTGGCTCCTTGGTGGAAGAGTGGTAAGGGTGGGCAATGGGGGTCAAGTGACTTGCCCAGGGTCACACAGCTGGGAAGTGTTTGAGGCCAGATTTGAATGTAGGACCCCCGTCTCTAGGCCTGACTCTCAATCCACTGAGCTACCCGGCTGCCTCCTCACACCATTCAATTTTGATGGGAGTTTGCATTCTACTAGGTAATATAAAATCTACACAGGTAAGGAAATATATAAAAGGCTATTTATTCAGGAAGAGAGTAGTAACAACTAGGGAGACAATGGAACGCTTCCGAGAAGAGGTGGTATCTGAGTTGAACTTTAAAGGAATAGCAGAACTCTATTAAGTTCAGATGAGGAAGGGTTATTTTCCAGCCATGGAAGACTACATGTTTAAATATATAGAGGCAGGAAATGGGATGTCAAGTTTGGAGAACATAGGAGGCTGTTTCAGCTGAAATGTAGTCTTCATGCAAAGGAATAATAAGAAATTATAACAGCTGATCCTTATATAGTGTGTTAAAGTTTATCAATTGTCTTGCATCCAAGATTTGAGGCTTAAAGTTAGTGAAATGAAAAGACAGTATCTTTTTTGTTGTTGTTCAGTTGTTTTTCAGTCCTGTCTGAATCTTTGTGACCCAACTGAGGTTTTCTTGACAAAAATACTGGATTGGTTTGCCATTTCCTTTTCTAGATCCTTTTAAAGAGGAAGAAACTGAAGCAAACAGGGGTAAGCAACTTCCCCAGAGTCACATAGCTAGTCTGAGACCAGATTTGAACTCAGGAAGATGAGCCTTCCTGGCTCCAAGCCCTGCACTGTATTCATTGAACTACCTAACTTTTCCTAGTAGTTTTACTAGCAAATATCTCAAAGATGTAAGATCTCTATCATTTTAGAGATAATAGAAGTATCTAATTTCAATTCCAAGTGTGTCCTAATAAATAAATAAATATGGCACTACTGGGAACAGAGATGAGGGAGGGGCCCTTTCATCATCATCCCAAGTCCATGTTGTAGTACTACCCCCATTTTACAGCTGAGGAAGCTGAGTCTTAGAAAGATGAAATTACTCAGCCATTGTCAAAATTAGCAACCAATTGAGCCAAGATATCAACTCAGATCTCCTGTTTCTAAAGTCCTCTAGCCCCAGGTTCTGCTCTATTTAATTTCCTTTCTTGGAAAAATTGTTTTTCAAATTGATAATTTTTGTCTTTTACATCATAGTCATTCCCAGATATAGTGCCACCCCAATACTGAATTCTAGATAGATAAAGAAAGCTAACCAGCTTGTTGTCTACATCTGACAGCATATAAAACATCTCATATCCACAGCTCTGCATGTTTCTACCGTGATAATGGACATATATTTTCTTATCTGTTCTCTGGGACTCAGATGGTTCTTTAAAATTATTCAAAGTCCAAATTTATTTTAGTGTTTTGTTTTTTATTTGCTTTGTCATATATATTATGTATATCATGCTCCTGATACTACTCTGTGTCAATTTCTAAATCTTCCTCTGCATTCATGAATTCCTCATCTGCATTGGTTCTTTTGGCCCAATAATATTCTATTTCATTAATCGATTACAGATCATAGAATCATAGATCTAGTGCTGAGACCAGCTAATCCCACAGATGAGGAAAGTCAGGGACAAGAGGTTAAGTGATTTGTTAAGTTCGCACAAGTAAAATCAGAGACAGAACTATTGAGACATTCCCCAATTCATGGGGAACCACTTTATTGCTAATTCCTTACTACCACACAAAGTATCCAGCTTTCTTTTCAATATAGTATACTGACTACTGAGTCTGACCTTATTCAAGAAACAGAAATGAAAAAGAAAAAGTCAATAGAAGAAAAGCAAAGATGAGGATTCATAAAGAGGAAATTTTCTATTGTTTTTCAGTCATGTCTGACTCTTTGTAGGTTTTCATGGCAAAGATATTGGACTGGCTTGCCATTTACCTTTCTAGCTCATTTCACAGTGGGAAAAACTGAGGCAAACAAGGTTAAGTGACTTGCTCAAAGTCACATAGCAAGTAAGCGTCTGAGGCCAGATTTGAATTCAAGACTATCAGACTGCACTACTGGTGTTCTATTCACTGTGTCACCTAGCTGCCTTTAAAAAGCTTCTATTATAGAGATATATTTTTTCTCCACTACCACATTCATTGTTACCCAGTTATTTCAATTATCTTCTGAAAATGGCCACTAGCTGTCTCATTCTTGTTTGATTTGGATTCTTGTATTTGATTTGTAAATTCTGACTGAGCTTCCAAGCCAGGCAGAACTGGATTCAAATACCACCTACCCCCACCCCACACTGGTTGTTTGACCCCTAGACTTGCCTTTTAAAATCCTAAGTGTTTTAGACATATTTCTAAGACTATAAATTGCATTAAAAGGTGGCAGCCTTCATTAGGAAAGGAAATTTCCTCATCAGAGAATCCATCATATTGATAAAATCATAGGTCCATGACTTATCCCTATCCATATTGATTCATATAATTCTTACTGTATTCCTCTGAATATCAAATACTTGTTCTTTTGTATTATACAATAATATTCCAACACATTCATATACTACAGTTTATTCAGAAATTCTCTAAGTAAAAGGCCATTCTTTGCTTTCTATTCCTTACCACTCCAGAAAGTGCTGCTGAGAATAGTTTAGTCCTCATTGGACCTTCGTTTCGGGCTTTGACTTCCTTGGGATTGAAATGAGTTTCTGATTCTTTCTTGACTTTGCTTCCTTACACGTTATTCCTCAGTTTCCCATACTGGGTTTCTTATCTCTGCTGTTTATACTCCTAGATAAGCATAGAGCAATATGTCTTAATAATGGGGGAGATTATTTCATTTTTTTCAAGATGTGGGTGGCTCAGGTATAATTGGGTGTGTGGAATGTTAGAAAAGACATGGTGGCAAGAGGTTGACTACAAAAAAGTTGTCTGTTGGGTTCCTGAGACAATTGGGCAATCTAGTATGACTAAACATTGAGAGACTTGGGAACACTAAACCATAATTGTGTTAGAAAGGGCTTTTAGTGGTGCAAGAGAGTGGCTCCCATAAGCTGATTGTATGATCTTGGGCAAGTCACCTCCCTTCTCTATTGGCCTCAGTTTGTTCTCCATGAAATGAGGCAGAACTAGATGAGCTAAAATAATTTCTAAAGTCCCTTCTAATATTCCAGAATTCTAGGAGTCTGATATTTTGTAGTTCTTAAGTATTCTTCATGTCAGTGTTGCAACTACTCTGGGGCTTCCCAAACTCACATTGGTACTGGCAGGTTGGGTCACCAGAAGACAGCTGCTACTCGTCCCCTCAGAGTTCTAAGGGTATCCCTGAGAGGCTCGGGGATGGTTTTTATATTAGAACTTCTCTTAAAAAAATAGTAGGTGAAAATCCAGGCAGGTAGGTGGTATAATAGATGAGGTTCTGGCCCTGAAATTAGGAAGACCTGAATTCAAATCCAGTCTCAGACACTTATTAGCTGTGTGCCCCTGGGCAAGTCACTTAACACAATTTGCTTCCATTTTCTCCTCTGTAAAATGAGCTGAAGAAGGAAACATCAAAATACTCCAGTATCTTTGCCAAGAAAATCCCCAAAAGAGGGTCACAGAGAGTTGGACAAGACTGAAAATGCCTGAAGAGATGGAAATCCAAGTGACTGTAATAATCTGAAAGTTGTATAGAAGACCCATTGATACTGACCTAGAAACTTTATAAGCAAAAGAAATTAAAAGTTTCTCTTTAACTTATGTAAAATAAAGAAATCTATTAGATTTAGCTCCGATAAATAATAGCTGAATCAGAAACTGCTATTAGCTTAGTGAGTGTTGGGCTTCTCGCAACCAGAATTGCTTCTGTGACCAATGACTGTTTGCTGGGAAATGACCCAGGCGAAGACTGCCCTGCTTACTGTCAGCTACACTGTGAAGCCAGTTTCCTGGAGCAGATAAAGGCTAAAGAAATGGAGAATAGGGGCAGCTGGGTGACTCAGTGGATTGAGAGCCAGACCTAGAGACAAGAGGTCATAGGTTCAAATCTGGCCTCAGACACTTCCTAGCTGTGTGACCCTGGGCAAGTCACTTAACCCTCCATTGCCTACCCTTACCACTCTTCTGCCTTGGAGCCAATACACAGTATTGATTCCTAGACAGAAAGTAAAGGTTTAAAAAGTAAAAAAGAAAAAAAAGAAATGGAGAATAGGAACTTCTCAAGTATAGTCAAGAAATAGATCAGTGAAGTAGAAGTGAGGAAGTCTGCTCTCTTCCAAACACTGGACTTGAGGTGGAGCCTTATGTTACTGAAGAAGTCAGCAGGAGTCTCATCCTGTCTTTTAGGATCTACAAGATATGAGGAGGAGGAGGGATGAGTCCTGTAATTTCTCTCCTTCTTGGGTTCAATTTTTCAAAGAAGAAGAGATTTCCCATCAGTTTTATATATCTCCTTCAATAATGAATTAAGAAATGAATGAATCTGACCTCTGGAGTACAAATAATAATTGATATATGACATTTACATATAATTTTACATACTATTTTATAAGCATTAGTTCATTTGATCCTAGAAAGTATCCTAACGACTATATATGAAGTTTGTTTGTTCAATTGTTCAGTCCTGTTGAGCTCTTTGTGACCCCATTTAGGGTTTTCTTGGCAAAGATACTAGAATAGTTGACCATTTTCTCCACCAGCTCATTTTACAGATGAGGAAATGGAAGCAAACGGGGTTAAGTGACTTGCCCAGGGACACACAGCTAGTAAGTGTCTGAGACTGGATTTGAATTTAGGTCTGGCTAACTCCAGGCCCAGTGTTGTATTTACTGCTTCATCTAGCAGCTATATATAAGGTAGGGAGCTATTATTCTCACTTGATAGATGAGAAATCTGACGCTCAAAGGATTTAAGTGATTTGCTCAAAATGATATGGTTCATAAATGGCAGAGTCAAAATGAATCCAGGTCACATCATTATACAACCTCAGAATTTTAACAGATTGTAGAGATCATCTAATAGTATCTTTAGGAAACAATGATGTGGACGTTTTGGTGAAATAACAAATATGTTTCTAAACAGTCATATGACCTCTTTGAGCCTCACCGTCTTCCTTTGTCAAATGGGGATGCAGACAATTATACTACCTGGCTTTCAGAATCATTGTAAGGTTAAGAATTGTATAAACTTGAAATCATTTTTAAAATGTGAGTTTGCATGAAAATAACAATGTATAGATGAGAGTTTCATTGGTCAGGACAGGGTTATGCAGGGTTTTCCTGTATTACTCCAAACCTCTCACCATGTGGGCAGATAACCCCCTAGGAAAGATGTTTTATGGTTAAAGCACTGAATTTGGAATCAAAGAACCTACATTCAAGTGACAGAACTCAAGTGAGAGGTAGTTCTCCTTCTTGTTCCCTGTCTTCACACCTAGAATCTTCATTCTAAATCTAGTTCTATTTCTGGACTCCTTAACATAAGAGAGATAAAGAATGAGTGGAAGAGGTGGTTAAACGAATAGTAAAGGATTGAGAGGTAGACCTAGAGATGGGTGGTCCTGGATTCAAATATGACCTCAGATATTTCTTAACTGTGTGACCCTGGGCAAATCAATTAATCTCCAATGTCTAGCCCTTACCACTTTTTCTGCCTTGGAACCAATACATGGTATTGATTCTAAAATGGATGGTAAAGGTTTAAAAAAAAAAAGAATATTGAAGGAGACCCAAGATGATGCATAATGCCGAAAGCATTGTTTTTAGACAGATTAATGACACATACATTGTCTGAGCTAGGAGAGGTCTTAGTTACTCTCCCGGGTTCATGAGAAATTAAGGACTCAAATCTGGGATTTACTAGATCTCCCGTATCCTAGTAGAGTCAGTGCTCATTCATTTCTGTATTATGTCAAATTAGGACCCTGAGATCTAGTTCTAACTTAGCTATCACCTTACTGAGTTACCTGGCGCAGATCACCTCCTCTCTTTGGACATCTGTTACCTCATCTGCAAAATGAGGGGGATGGACTGGCTAATCTCTGAAATCCCTTTCTGCTCATATATCCCATGTTCCTGTGATTCAAAGAATTGGAATGTTTGAGCCTGGAGAAGGGAAGCCTGGTTGAGTTCAGTACTCATTCAACAAATATGTAAGGGCCCACTCCAGGCATAGCTCTGTGCAAAATGCTATGAAGGATAAACAGATTCCTATCTCCAGTGACTGTGCAATGCTTGCTTTTAAAAATCTTTTAGTCTAGCTAGGAAAGTGAGCCTAAGAGTACAAAATATTTAATAAACAGATGAAGATGCAATAAACTTAAGTACCCTAATAAGTGGTCAAGACAACTATAATAATAGAAGTTCAGAGAAAGGGAAAAAATGATGTTGTTTGGAACAATTAGGAAACAGTGATGATATCTGCCAAATGCCATGGGCTTTCCTTTGCTCAGCAAAAGGCCAGGGATCTCTTTTCCCTATGATCATGGGCATTTTCACTGACTGTCTCCTATCCCTGAAATGTTCTCCCTCCTCATCTCTGCCTTCTAACTTCTCTCCTTCCTTCAAATCCTGTCTAAAATCTCGCCTTCAAGAAGAAGGTCATTTAGAAGTTGTCCAGAGGGTAAAATGATGAAAATAATTTTGATAATAATTACTTTTGATAATAATTTTGATTATAAGCACTTACTAGGTGTCAGGCACTGTGCTGAGCCTTTCACAGTTACTATTTCATTATCAAAATACGTTGGGAGGTAAGTGATATTATCATCTCCATTTTACAGATAAGGAAACTAAAATAGTTCAATGACTTGCCCAAAGTGACACAACTAGTGTCTAAGGCTGAATTGTAACTCAGTTCTTCTTGACTCTCACTCACCATTCTACACTGAGCCACCAGCTGCTTAGAAACAAATAAATACCTCTGAATAGTTAAAAGGCAATTAGAAAGGAGATCCCATGGAATCTTAGGAGCTAGCTAATAAAATCTGAAAAACTACTTTTGTATTGTTCTTGTCCAAAGAGTCCACAGCTAGATCAATCCACCCGGCACAAAATTAACCCCAGCAGTAGCTCCATGTCTGCACCAAATATCCTTACCTGGAATGGCTGCTGTTATGGGAATATAGGGATTAAATTACTCCTTTCCAGTTCCATCAATATTTTAGTCCACAATATAGGATTTAAGATCAATCTTAAAGGATAATTGAAGCTGAGAAAGTGGAGAGGGAGAGAGGTCAGTTTTCCAGGTAGTAGGAGTAATAGGAGCAAAGACTTAAAGAAAGAAAATTAACTGAGCATATTAATTGGATAGTAAATTGGCCAAATTGACTGGAAGAAAGGGTTCTTATTAGTGAGGAGGTTAGCTACTTAGGAGACAGAATATCATGGTCTTTTAACCCCGAATTAATATGTATGTTGGGATGGGGTGGAGGGAATGATATGGGAAATCCCTGCTCAATTGGATGAATTCCTTTCATCAACCTAATAAGATTACAAGGTATAGGCATATAAGGGGCACCTTTACATAGAGTGTGGGAAAGACTGTCAGTGATGGCTCCTAATGGTTGGCCTTGAGGGGTGAACACTAGTCACAAAGAGATCCTCCTCTTCCTTGATTCTCCATGGAGAGTTCTGGAGAATTCCCTCTTAGGACATTGGTGGAATTAGCATACCGGATGCCCATCTATTGTCTCCCTAGCTCTTCATGACCAGCCCATATTCATTTCTAATCATATATATCCTGAGTGTTATCCTTTACGCTGCTATTCAAGTATAAGTCATTATTCATATCTAGTTGTGTAATAGATAGATATGAGAAGAAAATCACAATGAAATGCATTTGGGAAACCTCAGGATGTGTTCACTGAAAGTCCTTTCTTTGGTCTTCGAATATACAAATTCTCTAATGTGTCTGATGTGGGTATACTGTCCAATGATCAGGAACACACATATTCATGCCTGTCTATCCTGTACCATATAGTCCCATGAATTAAACTGTCATTCCAAGGCTCATTCAACATTTTGGGAGAATCAATGGGGGAGGAAGGAGGCATCTTGCTTTCCTTTAGATAGTTCTAGGATACCGGTAGAGCACACTATGTCACCGGCCCCTCTGTTTTGCCCATACATCTATATGATGATGGCTTTTACACTGATTCTCCTTTATAATTTCTTATTTGTAACATGTTTTTATACTTGAAGAAAACACTGACCTTATGACAAGTAACAAAAATGTTTTGCTGGCATCTGAGAATGGACAAGCTCTTCTGTCAGCACTTCCTAGCATCCCATTCCTATGGGGGATGAAGTTGAGATGAAGAGCTCTTTGTTCTACATGTCATTCAAGGGGGAGGGGAGATGGATTGGCATAACTTCAGTCACTATATTCAACATAACATTTCCAAAGGCACATGTGAATGTCTGTCTGTCTGTTTCTCTCTCTCTCTCTCTCTCTCTCTCTCTCTCTCTCTCTCTCTCTCTCTCTCTCTCTCTCTCT